>NW_021633180.1:0-35851 GCF_004799145.2 Neltuma alba
ATAAATTAGGCAATGGATTTTAAATTGATAGTAATTTTATATCAATAATTTTAAAAATAAAGCAAAAGGCTAAAAATGAATAAAAAGACATCATCTAACGAACTAATCAATCCATATATTATTAATATCAATGTTGTATTATAATATAAAATTTATGACAAAAAGCATACTATTCATAAATTATAAATGGGAGAATTACAATCAAGTCCCATAAAGAAGAATAAGTAAATAACTACTAAAAGGTCTAATAAGATTTGAGCAACCTGTAATGACAAGTTCTAGAGTGAATAATAACAACCTTTAAGACTTATTTTGTAATTTTTTCTTTTGCATGAGATCTTATTGTAATTCTCCCATTATAAATTGTGTATCAAACTTTCAAATCTTGTAAAATAAAAAGTCATCAAACTCTTTTTCACGATGCAAAATAACTTGTAAACTGTTATAAATAAGAAGAAATATAAAGAAGAATCATACAGAGGAAGAGAGGATCAACAAGAGAGAGTATTTTTCATTCCTTTAAAGAGTACTCAATACATTATACATGGCCTCTATTTATAGGCACATACAGCATTTTACATCTTTGATAGAATCTACAAATTACATAATAATATGAGATAATTGTAGGATATAGAGATAATAGGAGATATAGAGATTATAGGAGATAGAAGAGATAATGGGAGATATATAGACATTCACAAAGATATTATTATATTTATAACACTCCCCCTATGTCCAATATATGAATTCCTCGTTAAAAAACTTCAACTAGGAAAAACCCTGTGGGACAAAAACCTAACGAAAGAAAAAGAGTACATCATTCATTGATACACTATGCAATATTGCCTCATTAAAACCTTGCTAGGAAAACCCAGTGGGACAAAACCATAGATAAGGAAAAAGAGTACACAGCGTGTCTCAACTCCTCCTTTTGGCAATCAGTTGACATCTTTGAGCCTACAAAGTCTAATATAACAAACAACCCTTCCAATATTGTAATGAGATAAAAACATCAAATATGAATTTTATGATCTTCTGAAAATCATGAGATGAATGGTCCTTTTATGGTTTATCTACACGTGGGTCATACTATGATCTCTTGACATGAGGATCAAACAAAAATACTTTATCTGTATAGCTATTAAGATTAGTCTTGGGTACCTTCAAATAAAATAATATTACCTCCATGACACCCTTAAAGTAATAAAGAATATTTTTAATTCCATTCCAGCATCTTCATGTTGATAAAGAACTATATCATGCTAATTAGCAAGTGATGTATCAGATTATATATGGCTAGATATATAAATGCTTCAGTGATACTAAGATATGGTACTTCTGGACCAAGTGTTTATTCATTACTTTCTGGAGGTCTAAATCGATATTTAGTCCATATCTAAAGATCTTACAACTACTGAAACATATAATGGGTATTGCTTATCCACATAATGGATGTGACTTATCTATATGTATTCTTCTAAAGCTTTCATTTCAATTTTTTTAAAAAGTAATTCGCAACTTTTGAAAACTCATCAGGAATTCTGATACTCTCATTATAAATAGTACTGATAACAACTCATTTTGAATCTTTTCACAAACAGACAAGTTGGAATAAGTTTACATCATTCCTTCAATTGATATTAACCACATATGTCTCATATAGAGACTTACTTCAATAGTATTCTTGAAAACATAATTGTATGCTTCTAGAAACTTAAATCCTTCAAGGATTTTCATACATTATGATCCATGTCTATTCATGTATTGGATCGTTTATATTTATACAAAGATTTGAATCCTTCTGGGATTCACATATAGTTTCACTATATAGTGAGTTACTGAATTGTATTTTCTAACACATATGAGATATTTTTATATATTATCAAACTATCAGATTGATAAGATACATAAAAATTCTAATTCACCACAAGACTGTATTTCTCTTTTCTTGTACAAATGCCCATTACACTTCAAGTGCTTGGGTTACAATGTTACGTCTTTTCTTTTCTATTGACCAACCATTTTTCTGTCTGTATCTCATGACAGATTTATATATAAGATCCTCATTTGATCACATGATATCATCAATAAAATTATTGTCGACAATTTTATTCCTTTATCGGTCCCCTTTTCTTTTATCACATATCGAGATCTTTATTGCTTTCAGACACTTAAACCTCTTCAAGGGTCAAACAATTGTATCTTAATCTCTTTTGCAATTCATGCCTCCTTAGTATGATCATCATGATCATTTGTTCCTTTTTCTTTTCTTTTGGAACCTATCATAATCTCATGCTTTTAGCATGTCTTCAAGAATATGAGCACTTTTAGCTGGAATATAAGAATTAAGAATTCTCATTTTGATCAGTAATTACATCTGGCAGATATTAATAATATTTTATGAATGCAATACTTTATGAACTTCTAGTTCATACTACTATATTTGAGGATCTACATTTGATAGTAAAAATGCATTTTATGCATTCTCTTTTCCAGCTACACATTTTCTCCCACTCATATTGGGAAAATATAATGTAGATCTTCTAAATCCATAAATCTCCTTTAGAAACATTATTTTGTTTCATTTAGAGACAAACAAGAATAAGGAGATTCTATCCAATATTGATCCCAACTTACTTTTAATATCCATCTATGTGCGTTACTGTGGTGGAATAATAGATATCACATATTTTAAAATGAAAAATGTCTGGCTCCTGACCAAAAGCCTATTATAATGGGAGAATTCACAATATATTGTTGGCTTGATGCATTTATGTGCAAAAATATATAAAATCAATCATCCCAACACTCAAATGGGAATTTTGTTCTCATAAACTCTGATATAGCTACTTATGGAGGTTTTTATAAAGCATATAATCATCAACAACATGAGGAACATTCATTAGCAATTTCAACGAGAATCATATTGATTTTATAATCAAGAACTTATGTACTCAATGTAATTATCTGAACATATTTGCAAACTTCAAGTTGCAAGTTGATCATAAACACTAGTGACCATTTTATAGATGCATCTTTCACTTACAGAGTATTACTTTGGTTCACGTGGTGTCTAAATGGGCCTATAAATAAAGTTGATACATTATAAATCTGTACGGATCTGATTTTGAGTATTACTAGTGATGTTCTCTTTGAGAACAAACAACACATAAAAATTCTTAAATTATATTATCATTTTTAAAGAATCTTCTGATTCTCTAATAAATGACAATGCACATTTTTCATGATATTTTGCATCATTATGATCCGGGATGATCTGACCGGTCATGCCAAACTATATATGTATAAACTTCTGGTTTATTATAAAATTATTCTCAATCATTAGTAAACTTCTTGTTACCATGTCATATCATTCATTTTTTACCTTAATATTTCATAAGGAATATGTTATTAATTATGGATTTTATCTTCAGGATAATAAATCATGATATAGCTCTTCTATGGCGTTATTTTTCATCTTTTACCTAATGGTAAAAACTTGTGCACTCATAGAAGGTTGAGCGCTACTGACTCTTTTGGAGCTTTTTCAAAAAGAATATGAGATATAAGGAATGACATTAATATTAATAATAACAAATTTCATCTAACATAATTCGCACTTGTATTTCAACAATCTTCCCCTCAAGTGTGAGTCATATAAATATATTTTTCTTATTTCTATATTTCAAATAGAGTGAATAGAGTAAGCTAATAACATATCTTTAACTTGAAAATCCAAATGCTTCCTAATTCAGATATAATAATGAATTTCAATCCAATTGCGCTATCACCTTAAAACCTTTTGATAAACAAATATTCTAATATATAGTTGTTTAGGAACTAATATATATTATTTTTCACTATATGATATACTTTACTTCTAGTTATGCTTTTTCAAAGTATGAAGTATTTTTTTTTTTCAAAACATAAAATTTTATGGATATTTAGTTATTCAAAAACTTCACTTCTTTGTATATATTATGTAATGCTTCAGAACTTATTCATAAAATTATAAATCCAACAAAAATTTGAGAAGATCTACAAGGACTAAAATCAAACTATATAGTTATGAATATTTAATTCGTAAGCCTTCAGGGCTATTTATAGTAAATATATATTTTAAAAATAATCTATGTCCCTTAATATTTGAACTATAAGCCTTCGGGACTTTAAAAATATCATAAGTTGTTATTTTCATGTCATTCAATAATATGAGTGTAATGGCTGATGGCCATTTAGTAATAGGAAATTATAATATTAATAAATATCAAATTGAATGTAAAGAATATATGAGAATAGATAAGAATAAAACTTAAATTTTAAATTAATTAAATATAACATGAAATAAAGAGAAAAGGTAAACTCTTTTACCAATACATCCTCCACTATATAGTAATATTTTCTCATAATCAAAACTATATGACTTCAGGCCATTTAATAAAGAAAATAAAGATACATGGCATCTAGCTATTTAATTTCAAAATAAAAAAATTAAAGATATATGGTTTCTGACCATAAGATAAAAATTTGATGTTATATGGCTTTAGCCAATTAATAAATAACAAAAAAATTAAATATTTATGACTTCTAGTCATAAATAGAACATCAAAGTTATATGGATGCGAGCCATTTAAGAAGATATAGAAAACTTATATATATAGGCTTCTGGCCATAAAATAAAAAATTCAACATGATATATATAAATAAAGATAAATTAAATATATATATGGCTTCCCATAAAATAGAAAATACAAATTATATAGCTTCTAATCTTTTAATGAGATAAAAAAATTCAAATATATATGGCTTCAAACCATTTAAAAAAATTAGAAAATTAGCCATATATATATGGTTTCTAGTCATAAGATTAAAAAAATCAAAGCTATATAGCTTTTGGCTATAATATAGAAAATCAAAATCATATGGCTTTTAGCCATTTAATTTGAAAAGAATAGAAAATTAGAGTTATATGACTTCTGGCCATTTAATTACAATGAGATGAAAATTTAGAATTATATGGCTTCTGGCCATTTAATTTTAGATGATAACTCTTTAAGGATACTAAGAGTATCTATTAGAATTTCGAGTTCTATCCAAATAGTGACGTTAGGTCAATAAGAAATAGGGAAAAAAATCCTCTCATCATAATTAAATTAGTTCGGAAGGTATAATATTTATGTCAAAATTAAATTGTAGCACTAAAAAGTAAAGCAAAATCTCCAATCATAACCATGAAACCCATGTTTAAAACAACGGTAGATAATTCTTTTAATTCCATATAATGGTTTAGATTATCCTAGATAAATTGAATAGGATTATGGATACTCTGAAACACCATATATGTGATGCTCAAGATATTTTTATTTGAACAAAGCAAAAGATACTCTACAAAAATAATAGAGATGATGCTCTAAAATTATGCTAGGGTAGAAAGGTATATCATACGCACCTTGATTAGAGTTTCGTGCTGATAACGTTTATAAATAAAGAAGAAATATAAAGAAGAATCATATAGAAGAAGAGAGGATCAACAAGAGAGAGTATTTCTCATTCCATTCAAGAGATACTCTACATTATACATGGCCTCTATTTATAGGCACAATTTTACATCTTTGATAGAATCTACAGATTACATAATAATATGAGATAATTGTGAGATATAGAGATAATAGGAGATATTAGAGATTATAGAAGATATAGGAGATAATGGGAGATATATAGACATCCACAAAGATATTATTATATTCATAACATAAACCTTTTTTTTCCTTTTTAAAAATATAAAAAACTAAAATAATAATATATGCTGTTAATATTATAAGGAAAAATATAAAAAAAATACTTGTTGAATTTCAAAATAATAAATAGATAGATAGTTTTGACATGTCTAATAGTCTAACTATTTATCATTTGAAATTTAATACGTATTTTACCTTCATTTTTCCTAAAAATTTTACTTTTCAAAACCAAAAAAAAAAAAAAAGCCAGAATTAATACCCACAGTGTTGGCCAAAAGAAAAAAAAAAAAAACCCACAGCTCTCCAACAATAAACGACACTTCGTAGGGATCGCCTGAGAAGCAGCCCTCCAACGACACCATCCCATCCATCTGAAGCCAAGCACCGCTCGAATCGAAGTTTCTCAATCCTCACTGAAAGCATCGGAGAAGGGACTTGGATTCTGCCTTTTGTGAAGAAACAGTAACTGCTGAAAGCTAATAGGGAATATGGGAGATGACAGAGAAGATCCGCAGAAACTGAAGCGGATTGCAGCGGCTTCCTATGACTACGAGAACGACCCAAGATGGGCCGACTACTGGTCAAATGTCCTCGTCCCTCCCCATTTGGCCTCACGTTCTGATGTCGTCGAACACTACAAACACAAGTTTTACCAGCGCTTCATAGTATGAACTCGTCTGTCTAACCCCCACTTCGATTAGTTTATGCTTGTGTCTGATTGTTGCTGTTCATGGGTATTTCCAGTTCTCTAAACTGGATTGGAGTGGTAAATTTCACTCGAAGCAAATGGCTTTGTCTATTTCAAAGTTGTTACATTTTTTTTTTTTGGTATGATGAATGGAAACCTGAAAATGTCATTTGGGCTGTACTGGGAGGTAAACCTTCCTCGGTTCGGGGTGTCTATTAGATTGGGTGCTGTAGGATTCGTAATTATTCGTGGAAAAGAAGAATATTATAATTGTTTTCCTTCAAGTATCTACTTGCCCATTGGGCATATGAGTTCTTGCGGTTGTGGCCGTATTAATATACAGTTGTTCTTGCTCCGGTTTAGATGCTTAAACTTCCAACAAAGAAGCACTTCATCGTGTTAGTCAATGCCTTTGTTTGTAACTTTTTATGACATAACTTCTCAACCATGCATGGTGATCAGCACGAAGCCATATGTTTATAATATTATTTCTTTCTATACCTCGTCCCTTATCACTTCAGATCATCATCATCTAGAATTAATGCAGTTAACCTCAGTCTGTTGCTAAGTAATTTGCCTCTGTTAGAAGGATCACAAGACCAGCCTTTCTGGCTATCAATAAAATAAGAACTGATTTCTTTGACGGTGTAATCTTTGTATTTCGGTTATTGGTTTATTGATTTTTTTAAGGAGAGATTAGACATTGATTTTTGGGTCTTAAGATTTCTTGTGTTGAGTTAATTTGATTCATTTTTCTAACTACTTGGGACAGTGTATTTGATTAACCTTTTTTTTAATTTTTAATTTTTATTTTTTAAAGAGTAATTTGTTACTCTCATGGTCCGTACTAGAATTAGATTCTGCACTCTTTGTAGGTAGCCACAAATGTAAAAGTTCACATATATTTTGACTTACCTGTAATTTCCGTTTAGATGCTGCGTAACGTATGTTGCACTCATTTCTTAAATATTCAATAGGATCCTGAGCTCATAGTTGAACCAATGTCTACTAGTGGTTCATCCCAGCCCTCACGGCCTTCAACAGCAACATCATCATCGGGAAGAAATGAACAAGCTCCCTCACGAAACGCAGGTAAATTTTTCTTTTTAAGAATATCCTGCATCTGTAAAAGCATTTAAAAAGGGAAAAAGAGGGAAAGAAAAGTGTATATGAAACCTAGCTTATCTTGTTTCTTTTGTTCTTCGGTTGAAGCTAGCCTGATCTTTTTATAACTGTTGAATTAAGTTTCAAACCTGATGCTGCAGGAGGATCAACCAATAGAGCCTCAGGAACATCTGCAACTACTGGTCCTCATCCATCTTCTTTGCGCTGGGATCGGCAGACAATTCAGTTTTCCGTTAATGCTTGGGTGAAGTTTTCTGATCATTGCTCAGATATGAATTAATTCATTCTATATCTTAACCTGCACTTGAACAAGTATTCATTCTTTTACTTCTTCACAGCTACAGTTTATGACACTTCACTTAATGACTTTTCACTTTATTTCCTTGTCAATGAAAACCCTCCACTTGTAGAACCCTTTGTTTTGGTTTTGGAATTGTCAACCACCAACTATGATATTGATTGGCAGCTGCTTAACAGCTTAAGTGGGATGGAGAATCCTCTTTCAAAAGCTAGCTATTGAGGTGGAAGAACTATGCCATTCAAATACCCATAGAACATCCCATGCTACTCGCTATGGAACCTAGACATTCCATACTACCGTAGTCTCCATCATTAGTATTCTATGTGAAATAATGTTGTAACAATAAGGATCTATATACTGTATGAATATTCTCAAACCCATTAGGATGGCATTGGAATGGATCAAGATACGTCTTTCATTACTTGTTCTCTTCTATTTTGCCTTGCCTCCACCCCATTCCTCTTGGATTTTTTTATTCCCCCTACTTGAAGCACAATAGTTTAAGGTATCAGGAATTATGATATTTAGTTTAGATGCTTTTTAGCAATTAAAGAATTTAATACAAAGTCAGTTATATTACCTCAGTGAATTTAAATTATATTATAACATTTCTTTTCGTTGTTTAGTGCTAGAATTTATAAAAATTTCTTATAAAACCATTAATGATATATTACTTCAAGTTAATTGAGTTATATGATTATACGGTAAGATGTATTTGCATTTATAAAATTTAGATTTTCCACTAAGCACATAACTCCCCTGTGAAAATCTTTTAAATACTAAAAGTACAACGATAGTTCTCTCAAAACCGTCTAAATCTGCCCAAATACCAGGTTAAGGTTGAATTATCTAACTCAGTTTGGGGGAAACAGGACAGGCAAATATTTTAGTCCCTTCAATCCATATTGTATGCTTACTCATCTGAAACGATGACTGTCACCGATATTTCTATGAATTTCTTTTGTTTAGGTTTTTGTTGTTGCTGTCCTTGCTATCATTCCACTGGTACCTAGGAATATTCAACAAAGGGCATATCGACTTTCTTTTATGGGCACAGCATGCTCTTCTCTATACTCTTTGTACTCACAATTTGGGGTAACTGTTCTGTTTTGATGTCACAGTCAATATTATCCACCTGATGTTTTCCAGCCTGGTCATTTCTGGTGCATTATCTTGTATATTGCAGAAACCAAGAGCATGGAATTTACAGGCGTTGCAAGTTTACTTTCAGTCAATAATTGCAACCAAAGATTTTCTCTATTTCATCTACTGTCTTACATTTGTTACTTCACATCTATGCCTTAAATGTGAGTATTACTTGGCTAGTTAATCCCATGATACTTTTGCTTGTGTCTCAGTATTTGTAATGTAATTAATATTTCCATTTCACCATGTAACTTCCATATATTGCCGTTGCATGATGTGTTGAAATTGCTGTTTTAGTTGCTTTGATTCCCATCTTGTGCCGGTCATTGGAGCATGTTACCAAATTCCTCAGACGTAACTTCAGTCGCTCCACTCTGTACAGGTGAAACTTTAACAGTCTATGGTTCTTATGATCATGTCATTTTTTGAGTACAAGTCATTTAGTGCAAATGTCATTTATGGTTTGTACCAATTATAAAACCTAAGATTCTCTCTTCATCTATTTTACTTGAATGTTGATTTTCAGTTAATCATTTTATGATTTTGACGCATTTTGTGAGATCAACATGATGAAAGAATAGTGCTACTAATGGATTTATATCATTATTCTTTAAATGACATGTGACCGTTTTAAAATAAATTGCTTGCATTAGAAATTTATAGAATGTAGTTTATTTATATGGAATTTGAAGCTTAGAATCTACTTGCTTGTGAGTTTCAAGAAGTAATATATTTATTTCTTTTCTAATGTGAATAGGAAATATTTGGAAGATATTTGTGTTTGGGTGGAGTCAAATAATACTACTCTCAGTATACTGACATCACATGCGGAGATTGCACTGGGCTTCCTTCTGATCATAGCACTATTCTCGTCTGTTTCTCTACTCTTTCTCTTTCCTTTTGACCCTAATGTTCCTTTGCTGCAGAGGCAGAGCCCCTTTTTGTTTTGTAGATATTGAGTACTTCAAGTAATTATATTTTCTTGGAGTATGAATGCAGGTGGCAGCGCAACATTATACAAACATTCATGTACTGGCAGGTTTGTTTCTCTTCTATCCAAATAAAGTTTGTATTGCATTTGCTGAGATTCCAGTACAATTAATGTTGTTGTAGATATCAAATTGCTTTATGCTCGTCCTTCCTGAAACTCTGATGCATATCCCGCCATGCACTCTGGACATATATGTTGTGCCTATTGACTAAGTAAATCATTGTTGTCACGGCACAGTGCCACATATGCAGCAGTTGTGGTGTTGCCAAATTTACATCCCACATTGGCATGCTGCGCCGGTTTTATAGAATATGAAATTATTCTTAGTTTTTTACTTGAATCCCAAAAATTTAAAACTGGTATTAATCTTGAATTTTTTTAAGTTTTAATGAACATTTTGATATTGATGGTATTGATTTATTTTCCGAATTAAGTGTTAATAGAAGAAATTAACGTTCTAAGAGAAGTTTTAAATTAAATCAAAAGATTAGATTTTTCCTCCCAAATGCATGCATTGCTTGTGAAATATTATTGAGAATACTTATGTCAGTTTCTACTTACTGCTGCTGAAAGAAGTTTTTCGAAATTAAAATTACTGAAATCTTATTTAGGATTAACTACCCCATAGATTGAATGAATTAAGCATGTTGTGAAGAATGAAATGTTAAAATTAAACGCTTATAAAACTTTGATAAATGATATAACGGCTTAGAAAACCAGAAGAACCATACAAAGATTGATGAATTACATCTGTAGATTTCTCGTGATTTTGTTTGAAGCATTGAAATTTCTAGGCATGACCCTGTACCTACATGTTATATATTTTGTCTTTTTTGCAGCTATTGAAGCTCATGTATCATGCTCCTGTTACTGCTGCCTACCATCAAAATGTATGGGCTAAAATTGGGAGAGTTGTTAATCCATTTATCAATCGTCATGCTCCGTTCTTGAATACTCCATTAGCGTCCATACGAAGGTGGTGGTTCAGATAGAAGTGAGGGGAAAACGCTGTGACAAGTAATTCTGTCGAGAAATTACTCAACTCTTCCATTTACTAGCAGAAAGAATGTCAGATCAAGGAACAAGTAGCTCTTTTGATCATACATAGAACTGAAGTCTTTACTATGTTCTCTTTTGTTTGAAAATAATGATCAGATCATGGATCGTGCTTTCACTTCGGTACTGTGTAAGTCCAAAATGTAGCTTCTATCAAACAATGTCTCAAATAAATCTACTTGTCAACTGATATGAGATGTATGGTTATTAACATGTCTGGTGTGCTCAGGATAATATATGCAAAATTTTGTTCAGGGGAAAGGAAGCGTTCTTTAGTTTTTGTTTCCCCCGGAAGAAACTGTTGTGGGAAAAGCGTTATCCAACAGCATGGTTATTTATCATATTATTAACTATGTGAGCTTCTATAATTTAGGTTAGCTACTGTGCATCTGTATGAAATTTGAGCTAGTTATATTGTCCATGGATTGCAAATTATGCGACTTTTATAGATTGTAATGTTTGCCTTGCCTAATACCGGGATTGGTGGTTTGTGCACTTGCTGCTTTCTGTGGATAAAGGAAGTCAAATGTCACATTACTTTCTTCCTTTGTTTCTCCCCAATATTTCCTCTTTTAAAAAATAATTGACTAATTGGGTGAGAATTTCAAAATAATCAATACAATTGATTGAGAAATGAAATTGTACCAGGCAGCGAGTGATCGAACTCATAGCTAAATGTCTAGCCTTTTTTTTTTTTTTTCTGTTGCCATTTTAAACATTCATAAGACGAGGTAAAAAGGATAATTGTTTTTCCATAAAAAGGGGCGGAGTACGAGAGGAGTAACTTGGTCTGATTTTAATTCAATTATAATTTTTTTTTGACCAGCATAATTCAATTATAATTCATTCTTTAGAATTGGACTCTTTGTATATAAAACAGTCTATGTACATTTTTCCATTTTAATTTTAAATATTAATAAAATCTGATGATTTCTTCGAAACTCGTCTCAAGCGGCAGAAGAAGCTGACATGGCATCTAGTCATTGTTTCATCAGCTTATGAGTCAGATTGAAGCAGGGGGCCCCCAAAAAAAAAAAAAAAAAAGGACTCGTCACAACGCAGATGGTTTGGGTCGGGTCGTCCGCTTCCACGTTGAGTATTTCAGTCGACGGAGAGGGGGAAGGAGATTCTCGATCGATCGACGGCGCGTCTTGTGGTTCTTGTGCGAGATACCAAATGGACTAACTGTTGATTTATAAAAGGAAATTCAAAAACCAAAACTCGAAAATTCCACACCGGCCGGCACCTATTGTCTATTAAGTATTAACCCTTGTTCCTCCTCTTTGTTTGCGCTGTCAAATGGTTCAGATTGTTCCAGAACTCCAATCTCACACCTCTCTCTACGCTTGCATTGGCGGCTTCTCTTCTCTTCTGGATCGTCGCTCGAGGTATCCCCTTGTGTTTTCTTCACAAGATTCATATCCCTCTGCGCTTTGTTTGCTTGATGCTTCTTTACTTTTTTGCTCCCTCTCCAAAGAGGAATATGACGGGTAGCTTCTATCAACAGTATTTGTTTGCATCGTTTTCTGTCGTCTGGAACATTTTAAATGTTAAAAAGTACAGGGACTGAATTATGATAAGTTAAACTTGGATGAGCGATAATCGAGTTAAATTAAAAGTACGGGGGAAAAATGACTAATTTTTCCTTATTTTTAGCTACTTCACGATTCGGTCGCATATGTTGCTCCTCTCCGTTCTCGGTGGTTCATCGTGATCCCGCCGTGGAGATCTCTGGACGCTCATTCTCTCTCGTTCACACTTCTTCGTTATCTATGTGCTGTGTGCCACCGGCAGTTCTCTCTATCTCGTGCTATCCCCTCTTCTGCGCGTTTCCAGAGTGAGCGATTGAGATATAGTGAGCAGGGAGACTGAGAGGGCGCTGGCTGAGCCGGCGGAGGGAGAGACTGATAAATATATTCAAATTGATACCTGGAGGCGATTTTCTTTGTGTTGATTCTGTATTTCTAAATCCCCCGTGTCGATTAGAGGAGTGCCTGCCTGGCAATTGGGTTCTATGGGATTTGAAGGAGGCTGTTTGGTTTAATCGAATACTCGTTCTCATTTGAATTACGTGAGTGTTGATCTGCATTCTAACTTGGCTCTTACTTCTCTTATTGGGATACTTCTCCGGAATTGGTCATTGGCTCTTGCATGAAGGCATGATCGGCGATTTTGGGATAGAATTTTTCTTGCAATGAACTTATGTTAATGCTATATATTCTTACTAATGGGCATGATTTCTGGTAGTAAAACGGAGGTTGAAAATCTATTTATACGCGATTTTTGTTGAGTTCTGAGGACCATGAATAAGTTTTGTTCAGAATCCATTGTCTTTCGTCCATGTGCCATGGTTCTTGCTATGTATGAATTGCGATGAGAGGATGCATGGATAAGAAGATTTTCGGACCTTCTGTTTCTGTTATTTGATTGAATCATGGTGGCTCCCATCAGTAATGTTCGTTTCCTAAATATGAATAATTTTACTGGGTTAGGTTGCCATTCTCCTTCGCTATTTCAGACTATAATGATATGGAAGCCCTGACGCTCAGTTGATACCTTTGGTGCAATTCAACTGCTGTTGTTAGTTAAGATAGTCTATATACAATCGTAGCCCTTGATAGTCATAAACTAACAGCTCCTCTTTTAAGAAAGGTTGCTCTGTCCATCTTGTTTGGTTTGCATCTTGTTCAGGATTTGATTGCAGTAGTTCACTAAGTAGTTGTTGGCTTTACTATAGCAGACATTTGTGGCTTGGTGGTTTAGATGGCAAGGGTAAGAGATAGAACAGAGGATTTCAAAGATGCTGTACGACAGAGTGCTCGCTCTTTGGGGTATGATGAGGTTAGTTCATTCTCTTGATTCTATTATTCTAAATGCCCATAAATTCTGTTTCTGGTAAATAATTTATATGGATTGGATCGACTGCTTATCTTATTGGGGTGTTTTTGTGGGGATGAGGGTTTTTTTCAAATGGAATCTTTGTTACATTACTGCCTCATCTTATATAGTTTGATAATTTTGTCAGGCCAAATTGGCATCAGTCATGGCTTCTTTTATCATTCACAAACCTCGGCAAAGGTCACCATTTACTAAAGCGGCACTGAAGACGGTATACTCCACATTGCCAACCCCCCCCCCCCCCAACAAAAAAAGAAAAGAAAAGAAAATCTTTTCTGAAACTGTATTCATTACCTGATCAGCACAATTTGGTTGTAAAGACAATGTGATTACTATTGTCTTATTATTCACTAGGAAAAGAATCTAGTCAATCATTTTTTATGTTTCTCAATCTCTGTTATGCCTCTTTCCTTTTTGTTTTATTAGCTTGAGAGTATTGGAGAATTGGACCAGTTCTTGTTGAAGCACAGAAAGGATTATACAGATCTGCACCGCACAACTGAACAGGAGAGAGATAGCATAGAACATGAAGTAAGCTATGTGTTTCGACCTGAGAAACTAGTTTCTGATCTTATTTGATGTATCACAGTATATACATTAGCACTTAAGAAATACAGACTGGTATTATCTGTCCTGCTTTGACTAATACCATTATTAGATCAAGCTTGTTCTGTCAATTTGCTTCCATTTAGAATGGATTCTTTATTACTCAGTAATATCTATGAGTTGAGAGTTTTAGCCCATTTCTGCAAGGGGTATTAGTTCATCATGTTGTTGAATGCATTGGTGGACCATCCCAAATAAAAGTTAGAAAATTACGGTGCCCTTCATTGTTATATAAATTCAGTTAAGCATCTTTGAAAATATATTGTATATATTTTTAACATGATCATTTTATATGTCCAGGTCAGTACTTTTATTAAAACTTGCCAACAGCAAATTGAGGTTCTAAAAAACAGTATTAATGATGAAGAGGCGAACTCAAAAGGCTGGCTTGGCATTGCAGCTGCGAAGTCTAATGTGGACACTATAGCCCACAAACACGGGGTGGTAAGGACTTCTCTTTATTTTTTCCTTTTTTATAGCGCCCTAAAGAAGAGCTCCTAGACAACTGTTCTAGT
Source organism: Neltuma alba (assembly GCF_004799145.2). Lineage (NCBI taxonomy): Eukaryota > Viridiplantae > Streptophyta > Magnoliopsida > Fabales > Fabaceae > Neltuma > Neltuma alba. Next base: position 15,065 of record NW_021633180.1, read on the forward strand.
TGGTTAAATGGGTTTTGAATATTTATCTGCAACAGGCATTTCATGTGGATTAAAAGCTGTACTCTATATATATCCTTGTCTGTACTCTGTACTTCTTGCATTCCCATTTTCTACACCTGTCAAAGTTTGAGTATTCTTTTGAATTTTTTTAATGCTAAAATGTTGCATGAACTGAAAGTGTTTACTTAATTTTCTTTTTTGGTGTATTAATTGTTTGTTTGCTACTTTCTTGAACTATAGGTTCTAATTCTGAGTGAGAGACTCCATTCCGTAACTGCTCAGTTTGATCAGCTCAGGGCTGTGCGCTTCCAGGATGCTATTAATAGAGCTATACCACGAAGAAAACTTAACCGTATGACCAAAAAGGATTCTGCAGAAGCTTCAAACTCAGGCAGTATGGAGCTCAGAGAACCTGATGAATCACGCAATGAACCTCTAAGAGTCCAACAGCAACTCTTGGATGATGAAACACGTGCTCTTCAGGTTATCAGAATTTTCTAACTTATGAGTTTGTATTGGACTTCATCTGTCATTTACACATGGCCAGTAGTAGAACATAGAGAGATAATAGGTGGATATAGAACAGAGAGAGAAAGAAAGGGAGAGAGGGAGAGTGGAACGTGAACGAGAGGGAGGGGCTGTTCTTCTGAATTTCACAGTAGGCAATGTGAAAAATACAATCATCTAAATCTTCTTTTCGGAATAATCAAGGCTATATATATATATATATATATATGGATCCACTTGCAAAATTTCCTTTACAAGAGGGAAACTTAAAGCTTGCTTGGCCAACATAAAAGTAAATCTAAGGTTTCCTTCTATAAGTTTTCCTGTATTTCCTATCACACTTGTTTTGTGATTGTTTGAGATTCTCATCAGAAATCCTTTGCTTGGTTTTATTTCTTGCAGGTGGAATTGACTAGTCTTCTAGATGCAGTTCAAGAGACTGAAACAAAGATGGTGGAAATGTCTGCACTGAATCACTTATTATCGACCCATGTTCTGCAACAAGCTCAGCAAATTGAGCTCCTATATGACCAGGTTAAATGTCACATTGCTCACGGTTTTTTCTTTATTATTTGGCTGTTTAGGTGTGTGCGCAGTTATGTCATGGATCATTGTCGCTTGTTAGCCATATTTGTCTCCTATTCCTATCTCATATATCTCTAGTTTGAATTCTCTGTCTATTTTTTCTTCCTCAGTACAGTGGAAATTTGTAGCTTTCATAATCTAAGGCTTTTATACTTTATAATTGAAACTATCAATGCCATTTGAAGAAGTGCAAGAATCTTGTTGCTCTTATGAATGGTGGAAAGACTCAGGCTTGAATGTGATACTTGTTTAACTTTGTGCCTTTCATAAATCTGGGTGACTTTGATATTTCAGCTATTTGAAATAAGTGTTAATTGACTGCACTGCATTTGGGTGTCTAGACTCAGGAATGCTACGTTTAAGATATGGTAGTATTTGATGCCCGGTGGTTGTAGAACTCCTATACCTGGAGGCCCCAAATTCTGCTATGGCTTGTAAATTCCTGTTGTATTTTAACTCGGACGTTCTTTAATCTCAGAAGCTTCAAACTTCCCCATTGGCAGTATCCTAAACTCCAAATTCATTTTCAAGCTCAAATATCTAATCTTACAATTTTGGAACATTCACACTGTTTAAAATGGCACCAGAGTACGCAGTTTAAAATTTAAATATTTCTTGATGTCTAACGACTGCTGGAATATGGTTTATACTCAGATGTTAAGGACGATGATTAATTCCACTAGATTTCGTTTGGTCACATGTGGTTCAATAATTTCCGGCGTATTAGTTCTCCCCAATCATTTCAAAGTTGTATGACATGTATTAATAGTTCTTATTTGGCATCCTGACAGGCTGTTGAAGCCACCAAGAATGTGGAGCTTGGTAACAAAGAACTGTCCCAGGCCATTCAGCGGAATAGCAGCAGCAGAACATTTCTTTTGTTGTTTCTTTTTGTACTTACTTTTTCTGTCCTCTTTCTTGATTGGTACAGCTGAGCACATTGCATTTTTCCTTAGTAATGTTATTTTCACAGCACTTGCTTTATTTTCCCGGTCAGTTAAATATCCCAGTGTTATTTATCCTCTGGGAAGATATGCTTGTCCAGATTTGGTGTATACACGAGGTGGAAGAAATGTAAATACATTGAAAGCTATTTAAGTGAGAAATTTATCTGGGTGGAAGAAACTTGATGATGCCTTGCTAGAGTCCACTCATATTTGGGTCCGCTGTTTTTTTGACCACTTGTAATTTGAGTTAGCTGGGATTTGGATGAACGTCAATATACCATATATTATTCATTAAGCCTGATGTGCATGGTTTTGTTGCCATTCATGTGATTTTTTTTAGGGGTTCTTGAGTCATAATATGTTTTTTTTTTAATTTGAAATATATAACTAGCCTTGTTGTTCGTACATGGATTTTTTTTATTTTTAAATATGTCATTATTCGAACCACATCCGATTAATTCAAGTTAGAAGAATCAAAGGCAGAATGGTAGATATCACATGATTCCTGACAAGTCATATAAAATTATACTATCTCCGATTCTAATTATAAGATCTCGTTTACAGTCTATAAATGAGATCTTATACTTAAAAATTGAAAATTATTTTGTTTCTTTTGTACTCCTTTTCAATATTTACCGTAGAGTCCGGAGAGGTTTGGCTGGTGTTAATATTTACCTAGGTAAATGTTGGTGGAGTAAGTTCTAGTTTTCATCCTGACAATCGATCATTAGAAGCCTACAATATGTTGGTCTGATTATTGGAATTTAGATTCTAATCTTTCCTTTTCAAAATGAAGCAGTTGACGTGAGAAAAGTAGGTGGATTTTTTGTCTCTTTTGCCAACGAAAAGTAGGTGAAATTTGAATTCTCAACTACCAGTTTTTATACTTTGGCCAAAAAAACAAAAATTACTTTTTCAATTCTAAATATAAGATCTATTTTATAATATAAATTATATTATAAAATAAGTTTTATATTTAGGATTAGAGTAGTACTATTTATTATATTTTGACATATACAGATTTAGGTAGGTTCGAAGTTGTAAGTTCCTGCGGCTTGCAAGACTCTCGAGCACGTCATAGAATAATCTTGCTTTTGACATCTGCTCGTACGTAAAGTTTTTTAATCATTTTTTTAATTAGAGAGGGAACACTAATATTTTGAGATTATAAGTGGGAGAAATCCATAATTTCCCACTTACTAAGAAACTTTTATATCATTAGGCTATAAAGCCAATAACACCATATTCTTTTTCTAGTTTCGCATGATATTTACTTGTTTTTCCAGGGATTCTTTTCGTGGAACTCTCCAATTGAATTCGTATTTTAACCATCTTATTTTTTATTTTAATTACTTATATTCCATAAAAGTAAAGTTGGGTGGGCTTTTATGCCTGGTACAAAATTTCAAAAGGGAACCACCTTATTTATCACTTTATAAATGTAATTTATCATATATTTTTTAAATATATAAATTATAAGGTTAATTTTTTTCTTATGAAATGGAACCAAAATGAAACCACAAAAGTAGAAAGATGAAGACAAGAGAATGATAGAACTTTTTGTATTTGTTTACTTGCACTACAATACAAATAACATGCCCTATTTATAGGCATAGTCTTACACATAGATTACAATTGTTCTTAAATGAAAATAGTGGATAATCAATCCCATGAATGTGAATGGAGGTGAGTTATAAGAGTGAATGGATAGTGGAGGAATAATGGATGGTGGAGGTAGTGGAAGTTACTTGGAGAAGATGAAGAGGAAGGGGTAAATAGATATCCACATAATATTCATAACACTCCCTCTTAGATGTCCATTATACAAATATGTGTCTCGTTAAAAAACTTCAACTAAGAAAAACCCTGTGGGATAAAAACCTAGGGAATAAAAAGAGTATACATTTATCGATATACTTTCTAGTGCTACCTCATCAAAAACCTTACTAGGAAAAACCCGGTGGGATAAAAACCATAGTCAAGGAAAGAGAGTACAACATGTGTTAACTCCCCCTCTTAGTAACATCAATAGATATCTCTAAATCTACGGCATCCAATATCATGAATAAGCTTCTCAAATATCATATAAGGAAGTGACTTGGTGAATAAATCTGCCATATTTTCATTGGAACGGATTTGCCGGATGTTGATTTCACCATCTTTTTGAAGATCATGAGTGAAGAAAAATTTTGGTGAAATATGTTTTGTTCTATCTCCTTTAATGTACCCTTTTTTTAGTTACGCAATACATGCAGTATTATCTTCATACAGAATTGTCGAGATCATTTTGTTGGAAGATAAGCCACAGGTAGTTTGTATGTGATGCATTATTGATCTTAGCTATACACATTTTCAACCTGCTTCATGTATTGCAAGAATTTCTACATGATTAGATGATGTGGCTGATATGGTTTATTTCATAGAACGCTATGAAATGGCTGTACCACCATATGTGAACAAATAGCCTGTTTGTGATTTACCGACATGTGGATCAGATAAGAATCCAGCATCTGCATAACCAATGAGTTCAGTCTTGGGTACGTTTTAGTAAAATAACCCCATGTCCATAGTACCCCTGACGTAACGAAGCACGTGCTTAACTATATCTTGTTAATAGGTTAACAACAAATAATATATCAGGTCGTGTGCGACTAGCAAGATATATGAGCGCACCAATTATACTAAGGTATGGTACTTCTGGACCAAGTAGTTCTTCATCATTTTCTCGAGGTCTAAAAGGATCTTTATCTTTCTCCAAAGATCTTACGACCATCAGAGTATATAATAGATGTGATTTATCCATATAAAAATGTTTTAAGACCTTTCTTGTATAGGTTTCTTGATACAAAAAGATCTCATTTCTTAAATATTCAATTTGCAATCCAAGACAAAATTTGTTGTTCCCAAGTCCTTCATTTCAAATTCTTTCTTTAAGCAACCCATAGCTTTTGTAAGCTCTTCAGGAGTTCCAATGATATTTATGTCATCAACATAAGCAGCAATTATAGCAAACTCATTTTCAAATCTTTTCATAAAAATACATGGGCAAATTGGATCATTCTTGTATCCCTCATCCAATAGATATTTGATTAAACGGTTATACCACATACGCCATGATTGCTTCAATCCATAGAGAGATTTATTTTACTTAATTGAGTATTGCTCTTGAGAACTTGAATTGTAGGCTTCTGGCAACTTGAATCCTCCATAGAGTTTCATATAAATATCATTGTCAAGTGAGTCGTACAAATAGGCAGTAACAACATCCATCAGATGCAAATCGAGCCCTTCTTTTACTGCCAGACTAATTAAATATTAGAAAGTAGTTGCATCCACCACTGGTGAGTATGTTTCTTCAAAATCAATGCTAGGTCTTTGTGTAAAGCCTTGGGCAACAAGTCATGCCTTATGTCTTACAATTTCACCATTTTCATTTTGTTTTCACACAAAAACCCATTTGTATCTGACTAGTTTTACATCTTCAGGTGTATGGACTACAGGTCTGAAGACTCCAGTGAATTTAATTCAGCCTCAATTGTATCTTTCCATTTTGGCCAATCTTTTCTTTGGTTATATTCACTAATAGACTTTGGTTCATGATCTTCATCATCATTCATCATATCAAGCACTATATTATACGCAAAAATATCGTCAATGTTGACTTCATTTTGATCTCATCGTATTTCATTCATAACATAATTTATTGAGATCTCATCATTTTTGCACATTTCAGGTACCTGAGTTTCTTTTGGAATTGAGATATTAGCATTATCTAATGACTCCTCTTGAATTACTATTTTTTCTGGATTATCCTCAACTTGGCCATCTATATTTTTAGCTCCTTTTCTCTTTCGAGGATTTTTATCTTTGGAACCAATGGCCTGTCACGCTTCATGCGTGCTTTAGATTCATTTATAATAGCAGGTTGTCCAACAAGGACATCAATTCTGATAGGAGCATTGGTAGCTGGAACATGTGATTTGGTCACTTTCTTTGGGTCAGTAAATGCGTATGGCAACGAATTAGCTAACCTTTGTGAATGAAGTATCTTTTGAACTTCTAGTTCATATTGTTTTATACGAGGATCAAGTTGAGATAATGAAAGTTCCTTCCAACTAATCTCTTTTTCCAATTGCTTCTTTTCTCCCTCTAATGTTGGAAATTTTGATTCATCAAAATGACAATCGGCAAATCGAGTGGTAAATAAATCTCCTGTTGATGGTTTTAGATATTTTATTATAGAAGGAGATTCATATCCAACATATATTCCCATCCTTCTTTGGGGACTCATCTTAGTACGTTGTGGTGGAGCAATAGAAACATATACTGCACTTCCAAAAATTCTTAAATGGGAAATATTCGGTTCCTGACCAAAAACCAATTGTAAAGGGGAGGACTTGAGATAACTTGGTTGCCTAATACGAATTAATGTTGCTGCATGCAAAATTGCATGTCCCCAAGCAAAATTTGGGAGATTTGATCTCATCAGTAATGATCTTGCAATTAATTGTAGTTGTTTAATTAATGATTCTGCAAGTCTATTTTGTGTATGAATATGTGTTACAGGATGTTCAATATCAATCCTAACAGACGTACAATACTTATTGAAAGCTTACGAAGTAAATTAACCAGCATTATCCAAACGTATTCTCTTGATTGGATAGTCAGGAAAATGTGCTTTTAATCTAATTAGTTGAGCAAGCAACCTTGCTAAGGCCAGGTTATAAGAAGATAATAAGCAAACATGTGATCATCTTGTTGATGTATCAATTAAAACAATGAAATATCTAAATGGTTCACATGGTAGGTGTATTGGCCCACAAATACCCCCTTGTATGCATTCTAGAAATATGAAAGACTCACTTTCTATTTTTGCTGGTGATAGTCGAATGATTAACTTTTCTTTAGAACATGCAGCACATGAGAAACATGTGATTGTGGAATATGTTGACTTTTTAGTGAATGTCCACATGAATTCTCAATTATTTTTCGCATCATAATAGTTCTAGGATGGCCTAACCGGTCATGCTGAATATTAAATTCATTCTCACTTGTAAACTTCTGGTTTATAATAGCATGTATTTCAATTGTACTAATACGTGTGTATTAAAGCGTGAAGAAAAGGCAGGTAATTTTTTTAAAATGCATTTCTAACCAGAAATTAAATTTGTGATAACCAAGTATTCTTAATTTCCTTCATTTATTGTTTCAACATGATATTCATTTCTGCGGATATCTTTGAAGCTCAATAAATTTCTATTAGACTTGGTAGAGTAAAATGCATTATCAATATGTAATTTTGTTCTTTTAGGTAGCAATACATCAGTTCTTCCAAAGCCTTCAATGAGGTTTATACTTCTAGATATAGTCTGAACATTGACTTCCCGTATTACTAGAGAAGAGAAATATTTCTCATTTCTGAGTATTGTGTGAGTTGTTGCACTATCAACGAGACACAAATCTTCATTATTGATGTCAATAATGGTCATTCTTCAATAAAAAGAACATAGAAAAAAGATTAAAAAGAAAACAATTAATAAAAGAAAACATAATTTTATCATGAATAAAAACTCATAATTATATTTATTTTGGGGGTAATACAGAATTTATTGTGATAGATGAAAGAGCACACTTATAAGCAAAACATGAAAATATACTTAATTATAAAAACTCAATTACATTAAGATGCCTCATTTTTTGACACTTCTATCATCAATTAAGTGATCAATTCTTCCATTAAGATTGGCAAAGAAATCAACAACATCCAAATGAGTAACATCCATGTTGCCATAATCAGAATCGCCTTCTTCTCTAACAAAATTTGTTTCCACCTTTGACTCTTTGCCTTTATTTTTATTCTTATTCTTATTCTTATTTTTCAGCGATTCTTAGTAGAGGTCAACCAAATGTTTTGGCGTATGACAGGTACGAGACTAATGACCCTTGCCACCACAATGATAACAAAGATTTTCAACATGATTATTATTTCCACTAGATTCTTTTTGATGATGGTCATCATTATTTGCCCACTTCTAGTTGGAATGACCACCTCCACGTCCACGACCATGACCACGGGTTGATTCACTTGCTACTGTATTCGCTTCTGGGAATGGAGTGGAGCCAGTAGGACAGGATTCATAATTCCTCATTAAAAACTCATTATTTTGCTCAGCCATAAGCAAGCAAGAAATTAATTCAAAATATTTTTTGAAACCTTTCTCACGGTATTACTGCTGCAAGAGCACATTGGATGCATAAAATGTGGAGAATATTTTTTCTAACATATCTGTATCAGTAATCTTTTCTCCATATAATTTCAGTCGAGAACTGATTCTAAACATTGTAGAATTATATTCGATCACAGATTTAAAGTCTTGTAAACGTAAATACATCCAGTCATAACGAGCTTTAGGAAGGATTACAGTTTTCTGGTGGTCATACCTCTCCTTTAAATTGTTCCAAAGAACAAGTGGATCTTTTATTGTCAAATATTCAATCTTGAGCCTATCATGCAAATGGTGATGTAAAAAGATCATGGCTTTGGCTTTATCTTGGTTTGATGCTTGGTTGCCTTCTATGATTGTGTCTCCTAGACCATTGACATTTAGATGGATTTTCGCATCTCATATCCAGGATAAATAATTCTTTCCAGTAATGTCAAGAGCCACAAACTCAAGTTTTGTGAGATTTGACATGATGATACTATCATATAAAAGTTAAATGAAAATTAATATTAAGGGAATGGAACCAAAATGAAACCACAAAAGTAGGAAGATGAAGACAAGAGAATGAGAGAACTTTTTGTATTTCTTCACTTGCACTACAACACAAATGACATGCCTTCTTTATAGGCATAGTCTTACACATAGGTTACAATTATCCTTAAATGACAAATAGTGGATAATCAATACTATGAATGTGAATGGAGGTGAGTTACAAGAGTGAATGGATAGTGGAGGAGTAATGGATGGTGGAGGTAGTGGAAGTTCCTTGGAGAAGATGAAGAGGAAGGGATAAATAGAATGGTTATGAAACAAATCAATATGAATAAGAGAATGGAAATATGGAATAGTTATGAAACAAATCAATACGAAAGTAATATAGAAATTTACCTTGCGGTTGATTAGTCTTACTACAACACCTTCTGATTACAAGAGTGCTTCGTGCTGATAACGTCTTATGAAATGAAACCAAAATGAAACCACAAAAGTAAAAAGATGAAGATAAGAGAATGAGAGAACTTTTTGTATTTTTTCACTTGCACTACAACACAAATGACATGCCCTATTTATAGGCATAGTCTTACACATAGATTACAATTGTCCTTAAATGACAAATAGTGGATAATCAATCTCATGAATGTGAATGGAGGTGAGTTACAAGAGTGAATGGGTAGTGGAGGAGTAATGGATGGTGGAGGTAGTGGAAGTTACTTAGAGAAGATGAAGAGGAAGAAGTAAATAGACATCCACATAATATTCATAGCATTTTTAAAGTTTTAAAGTAATTATTCAACAAAGACTGTGTCAATTAATGTCCGCTTATAAAGATTTAAATAAATTAAGTGTACCAATAATAATTAGTCAATACATATCCGTTGCATTTCTTTTGTTTTCTCTCTTATGTTTTTTTTTTAAAATAAAGACAATTTATTCCACTGGATAAAACGAGTACAAGTTTAAAAAGACCAGCCGGTTAAAATTAGAGAATGTAAGCAAAGCTCAAATGTACCAAATTGATAGGTCAGCCCAGAACTACAAGAACAGAAAAGTGGACATAAAACACAATCTATAGAAGTATACTTAAGAAAAAATAGAGTTTTCCAAATTGTATTTAAAAAGTATATAATTTTGAATAATTTTTTTCATCAACTAAGCTTAAATTGTTTTACTCTCCTATCCTATAGTTTGGCTCCTGAATTTTCAAAATAAAAGCAGGCACATTAAGAAGTACAAGAAAATTATACTCTCTCTAATTCAAAATATAAGCTTCAAATCTTTAAACAGCTTTAATTTGGATATGTTTGATCATTTAATGTATTTTTAAATTTTTACCCTTGATTAATTGTATCTCTCTCATCTATGTTTTCATTCATCATCTTTCTCAATCGTCATAAATATAATTTAGGAAAATAAGTTGTACGATTTATATATTTATTATTTTCAATTAATTTTAACAAATTTTTTAAACTGCGTAATTTTGTTATTTAAAACTTACATGAAAAGGAATAGCAGTAGCATTTGTTTCTTCTTCTCTTTTCGGTGAGGGTAGTTTCTTTTTCCTATTGACATGGAAAAAATCTATAAAAATATTGGCGTTCCTAGATATTCACCCATCTCACCCAAATAATGTTGGTCACGAAAGTTCAAGTTTTGTCACAAGAAAAGAATATTGTCTACTTCAATGGGTCTCACATGGTCTCGTCATGATCTTATAGATGTCGACATGTTCTAAATTATAGTGAGCCGCAAGCAATGCAAAAGATTTTCCAACACTCAAGTCAACACGTATCATTTGGACTAGCCTTAAAAGGGCGTTTGTCTTTTTGATATCCTCTGACCAATCTTAGCTCGAGTTATTAATATCAATATAAAATCAAAATAATTAATTTAGAGAAATTAAAGAGATTAGCTAAATTGGTGCAATAGATATGTATGTATTGAGTTTTTTAAATTATCTTTTTTAATTATGTGCATTAGAAATAGCTCTCGGTATATTATAATTTTAAGAAATAAAGTGGATTGAAATTTTATATTTAGGATTAAATTTAATTTTCACCTAATTCTTATTTTAAGTAGATGAGATAGCACATTTGTATTTTATGAAGAACAATAAAAGGTGGATGTTGTACGGAAATTGTATGATTAAGAGTTATTCCTCTGGTCTTATTTATCGGGTAGAGAGAAAAAAATTTTTTTGGTTCTATGTATACAGCACAAAGAGAAATTTTTATATAGATGTACAATTTTACTTTTTATTTATTATTGTGTTAACTTTATTTACATGATATATAATGTATATTAAATAAGGATAAAGTTAAAAAATTATTAATTTTTAAATGAGAGTTAATAAAATTAAAATTTTTTTTTATCTGTATGAAACATGTGACTTATAAATAAAAACTAATCAATGGGTTCATGAGTTAGTGACGCGTGGGAAGATTATTGCGGCGCCTCCTCGTCAGCATCATTCATATGTGATTTCTTGAGTTGAGATTCAAAATCACGGACAAGCAATTAATTACTTGTGCATGTAAATCACCCTTCCACCCTTTGCTTTTGACTTCTTTTTCAACTTGTCGTGCATGCAGCAAACTTCATCTATCCATCCATCTGAATTTATATTATACTAAATCTTATGGAAGCTTGCATTATTAATAGGTCATGGATGGTAGGATTCGCCAAAAATACAAGCTTAAAAATCAATGGTAGATAGTTCATAATTAATGAATAATATATATATTAACTTTGTATGCTTTTAGTATGTTATATTGATTGATTAATTAATTTTCTTGATATAGTATATTTGTTTTATTTACCGTTTTGGAATTGAATTTTTTTTTCTCTATACATATATTTCTTTCAGGCAAGATGATGATCTCTTACTGGATAAGTAATGCTTCTGTTTGTATATAGCTGAAGGTGTTTTCAAGAAATGTCTCCAATATTCTTTTTTCTTCATTTCATGGCACTCAAGATCCATTTTGAAAATTTTTATGGTTTCTTTCACTTCCTTACAAGCAACTCCTTTTGAAATGAAAATTGTTATAATTGTCTTCCAACCCCAACCATGTGTGGCAAGACATGAAACTTTTAGCTTTCCACTAACTTGAAAATTGATGTTGTTACTGCATATATTTCTTCTTATTTTTATGATTTATTTTTACCCAATGATCCATGCAAGATCAGGTCACAGTACCTAAAAATAACGGACAAGAATTAAGTAATATAAGATCTTTTAACTCTATCCTACGTACTAATTTAACATGAAAGAAAGGGGAAAAAAAACGTAAGAGAGGAATAAATATCGTGATGCAAAATGTTAGCCCAAAGCTTGTTGGCAGTTGGCACCATACCTTAGAAAGAATTGCTTTTTTTTTTTTTTTGAGTGAAAAACTGGATAACATTACTTACAACAGAAAAAATTATACCATAACTCCTTCATCACTCTCTGCCTCTCAACACAGAGGTGAAGTTTGATCAAAGATACAAAAAAACATTATTAGTAGTATGAGCATATCTAGCTAAGAAGTCCGCAGTTCGGTAAACCTATACTACCCAACCTTATAAATCAAAAGTCAAGAAATTGCTTCTTGACACAGTAAACTCGCAAGCGTTGCAATTCTGCATTACAGAAGAAAGGAGAGATTCATCATCTATTTAAACAGGGGATATGCAAGACTGGCGTTCCCAAGAATCATTGAAAAATATGTTTGGGTTAAGACATGAGGGAGTAAATTAATTTTTAAAGGCTAAATAAAAGTTTTTTTTTCATATTTTAATTTTTTTTTTTTTAATTACACTCAACATGCCTTTATGTACCATCAGCCTGTCCAGACAAATCCGCCAATAAAATCGTTGTGGACAGAAAATTGGCGCAGACAAGGTGGTCAAAACTCGGAATATGTGTTTTATAAAAATGGAAATTAAATTCACTGGTTCGTTACACTTCGCGAGGAATCGAGGCTGAAAGCTACTACCATGGCGAATGCCAACTTCTCATCGTCCTCGCCGGTGCCGTCCTGAACCTAAACGACCATTTGATGTCCTGTCTTGTTCTTATCCATTCCCAAAGCTGATTCTCTTTGTCTCTCTCTCACGTCCAAATGTCAATATTTTATTGATTTTCAAACTTGGAAGCAATTAATAAGCTATGTCATATATTCCCTCCCAAATTTCCAAATCCTGCTGAGGCGCTCAAACAGAGGCTGTTCTGTTATCTTCCATACATTCTGAGTTTTTGTCATTCTGTTGCTTGCTCCAGCCTCCAGCGATGGCCCCGTCGGCGGCGACCTTGATCGAACGCCGTCGAGTGATTTCGACGAACGGTGGTGGGAAAGCTCTGGTAGATGTGGATTCGGGAGAGCTGAGGGGAGAAAATGGCTGCGACAGTTCAGGTGAGAAGCGCGTGGGAGTCGCCGGGAGAAATGGCCCTCGGCCTCAGCCTGCTCGGCAATCGTCCTATAAAGAAAATATTGGTCACATAGCTGCCGAGACGTATTTGATTACTCGGCTTGCTTTCACGCTTCTTCAATGTTTGGGGTACGTTTGCTTGATTTTTCGCTGCAAGTAGAATGTTTGTGTTTGAAATTGTGAATTGTCTATGTTTTGATTGTGTTCATGGTTTGGTAATAGCATTGGATTGAGCTGGAAAATCCATGTTCGAAGACGTAATTGGAAAAAGAAGAAAACGATAGTTCTTTAGGCGAACTTAAACTCCAGAAGCTTTGGGGAAAAAAAACTACGGCAGCGACAGTTGAAATAGTAATGGGAGTGTTTTGGTATTGGTAGTGGAAGAAGGTTCGGGTTGATAATAGCAATCGAAACGGGAAATTGTGCTATGATGGATGGTTACGGATGGAAATATTAGTGGCAAAAGCGGCAAATGGATGGTTACGAAGTTTAAAGTAGCATAAAAAACATTGGAATGTTTCGTATATGCAGCATAAATAATTATGTGCTATGTTGTGGGACCTTTTTCTTGTATTTTCAATTGAACGCAGCAGAAGCAAATCTGAGTTTTCCCCCTCTTCTCGATGAACATGAATTTACGAACTTACCAAATCATACCACCTAATTTGTTGATATCAAAAATTGTTTTTGGAAGATCAAAACAGAGTTCTCCTGCTACAGTAGATTTTGATATGGTCAGAGTTACCTCAATGTAATATTGTAACTCAGTAAAATGCAATCGGAGGATGTTGATGAGGAAAATTGAGGTTTAATAAGTTTACGAATCGATATCCTATGGTTTTATTTTATTCTATTTTTGTTTTAAACTTTTGATTTTTCCATAATGTTGTTGTTGTTATTGTTTTAGTTAGTCTACACTGATCTTCAGCATTTCACATTACTTCTGAGAATGTTTTCAGCAATTTACTGCAGTTGAAATTTATCTTGACGTGCTAATTGTGTTAGCTCATTCATAAAAAAATTTCCATGAAACTATAACCTTCAAGATTCCTCTGTTGTGACATAGATTTCGTCATGCTGGTAACTTGTGCTCATCTGATTTACTATTGATACTTTTATAGGATAGGTTATCGCTGGATTACTCAATTGCTTGCCCTTGGATGCTATGCCATGCTTCTTATGCCTGGTTTTCTACAAGGTATGTATTATGTTATTTTTGTGCGGCTTTTATGTACTTTGTGAGTGTCGATGTCGATGTTTTGTGTTATTCCTTTTCTTCTTTTCCTCTTGTTACCTTGTCTGTAAAGTATAATAGATTTGAAAGAAAATGAAAGACTAGGCTGTCTCCTGAAATAAAAGGAGCAGGGTGGACCTGTGTCCATTACTTACACTACATAAGCTCTATGATCTTTCTTCTGGTACCGAGGACTTATTGGTGGTGTCAAAATTTCCTTCCTTTACACAGTTGATTCAAATTCACCCTAAGTTAGAAGTTGCCTACCTGCAATGCAGGGGAACATATTTTTATATGCCCTCATTCTGAGGATAAAGAAAATCACCAGTTCGTGCCTAGTAGCTCAACAGCAACCATCTATTTCTAATTACACACACACACATATATATCGGTAATGTGCTATAGCTTGTAGCTCAATGCTGCGGCTCTCGGCATAATGTCATGTGAAGCCGGCAATATAAATAGCTGGAGCCTGTGTTACACTGATAAGCATAGAGATCTTTTAGAAAGTCCTCAATCAGATGAGTTTAGTTTCTGGTCTTATATACCGTGTCATCATAAAAGACTGATCTATTATGTGATCTAAGCACACTGTTTGTGCGAAATTTCTCTATCATCCTTTATGTTGGCCTTCTTGATGTGTTGTTTTCCTATATTATATGTTGTGACCTCTCCTATCTTTCAAATTCATTATGACTGAAAAAAATGGTCTATTATATAGTTTTAGGTACTCACATTGCATCAATAGGATGTAAGACTTATTTTCTTGACTATCTTTGCAGTTGGATATTTTTATTATTTCTCAAAGCGGGTAAAACGAAGTGTTATTTATGGAAGTATGCCAAGGAATAGGTAAGTTTAGTAAAAATATGGTAACTTTTCAGAAAAGTTCATTTATATACCGTGATGTTAATTATTTTATTTATTGAGTGCTTAGTATTCTAGTTTCACGTTGTACGCTTGCAGGATGGATCTGTATTTACCTGCTGATATTCGTGAACCCAAACCAGTTTTGATATTTGTAACTGGAGGAGCATGGATTATTGGGTGAGTGACTTGAGATATCTTCATGATGTTCCTTCAATTGAGTTGTTGGTTTACTTCACACTGTTAATTTTTACCCAAAAATTGAGGTATCTGCTGGAGCAGGGTCTATCCATGCTTAAGCATTTCTGTCAAAGTAGCATACTGCTGCCCAATTTAGAGAGAAGCTATACTCGACTCTGTGATATAGTTTAATGTTTGGACAACAGATTTGAAGAGTTGCTTTTATGATGACTAATCCAAAGTTTTAGAATGCTGAAGCTTGAATCACAACAAATTTGTATGTTATAGAAAGCTGGAAACCTGTTCCATCGTCAGGTCTTGTCACTTATAAATGCTATGTACCTTTTGAAGTGGCAGACATTGTTGTCTCTGTTTTAACCGAATATCTGAATACTTGCATTGACTATGAGCATGTGTACAAATATAATAGGGGCGCGCGTGCGCGCACACACATTTGACAGCCTAATCTAACTTGTCATTTTTTATTGCTTCTTTATGAGGGAGCATACTGGGTAGTTTTGAAGTTGAATTTAAAAACAGATGCTGATTAGTATTTTTAATAAGGGTTTATATATAATTAGCTTTTAAAAATTAAGTTTCTTGATTTTCATTTTGATTTAGGTATAAAGCATGGGGTTCCCTGTTGGGATTACAGTTGGCAGAAAGAAACATCATGGTGGCAAGCATTGATTACAGGCAAGTGGGCTCTTCAACTTAATGCCGTGCAAGAATGACACTTCATGTACTGATAATCGGACTTCACATGTTTTCTTCTGATAAAATATTGCAATAGTTTGTAGTCCATTTTTAGGGCATTGTAATTCAGGGCTTCAGGCTATTCATACCCAGAGGGATGTTTGCCTCATGCTATGATTTTTCTTTTTTCATTTTACATTTTAAAATTGAAAACTAAACTAGAGCAATGTGTAGGAGACTATCTGTAATTTGGCAAGGTTTTAGACCTATTCCTGTTGCATGGTGTAGATCTACAATTTGTACGGGATTTATTCGTTTGTTTGTGATTTAAATGGGATAAGTGCAGCATCTCATTTTCTAAGAGAAATATATCCATACTCGATATGTTTAACAATTTAAGTATAGCTTATAAAATAATAACTTAGTTTGCAGGGTAATTAATCTTGTCTTAGTTAACCCTGTGGCTTCAAGGGTGATGTTAACATAGTTATGAGATTTAAGTTGCGAAGTCTGTGGTATATTTTGCACTGAATAGATTTTTTATGAATTTGTGAATGCAGAAACTTTCCTCAGGGAACCATCAGTGATATGGTAAAAGATGTCTCGCAAGGAATTTCATGCGTTGTTAACACTATAACTGATTATGGAGGTGACCCTAATAGGTAACAGGCTACTATGCCTTATTCCACTGCATCACTTCGTATTCAAGTACAAGATTGATTTTTTTCAATTGATACATTTTTCATAGGATTTATCTGATGGGGCAATCTGCTGGTGCTCATATTTCTGCTTGTGCTTTAATGGACCAAGCACTTCGAGAATCTGGAAAAGAAGATAGTGTTTCTTGGAGCGTCTCCCAGATAAAAGCATATTTTGGTTTATCCGGGGGGTAAGGCTTATTTGCTTTATGAGAATTTCATAGTGTGATGCAATCCTCTAATTGCCTTATAAGCTACTCTGCCGATTATAATATGGTTGCAGCATGCTTGCTGTCTACCTTGACGAACCATATAATAGCTTTTTCCCCCCTTTTGGTGCAAGCCATGTGATGGGTTTTTGAATGGCCATAGTTTAGCAGAGGATATTGTTGCTGTGCTAGCGTACCTATGCTCAACACTGTATATATAGCATGCCCAATACTGCAATATCTTGGATAATTTTCAGGTTGGCAATCTTCTTCTGTGTGATAATGTCACCATGATAAGTATCTGATTTGATTTTTAAGGCAAACTGCAGTGGATCTTGAGTATGGGTCTGCCTCGTAGTTAGTATGGATCTTTGAGCTTGAAAGCGTGAACGAAGTATGGGCTCATCGCATTAAGGGTTAGAACTGCATTTTAATCAAGAAAATAAAAGGGGCCTGCAAGGACTCAATACTCTGCCTCTTTAACTCAAAAGATTAAGTTGTAAGGTGAAGGCCTAGGATTGGTTTTACTAATATCTCTGACATGCTAAAATTGATGAAAGATTGTCTGGGCGAAAATTTTTGCTCTTATGTATATTTTTCGTTGTCTCTCCCACATTTTCCTAGGAAGACAATTTTTGAGGAAAAAATCATGGATGCATGTTTGTTTGTTTGGATAGTATGGCTGCTGATAGATATGCTCTGCTTGTGAATTAGGTTCACTGATCAGTTAGTGTTAGTTTATACATGATGAAGTGCACGTCTAGTAATCTTATTAATATTTGTTTACAGATACAACTTATTGGATTTAATTGATCACTTTCATCAACGTGGCTTGTATCGTTCCATTTTCTTAAGGTTTGTGCCCCAGAACTTTATGTTAGCTATACATGCCCAGTTCTCTTTTCCTGTTGTTTCCCCTCCACATTTTCTCAAAAAAAAAAAAAAAAAAAAAAGAAAAAGAAAAGCAGGTTTTTGTCTCCTTATATGACTGAGTTTCTTTGCAGCATAATGGAAGGTGAAGAATCATTGGAGAAATTTTCTCCTGAAGTCGAAGTTAGTGACCCACGCATTAAAGATGCCATTCCTCTGTTGCCCCCAATTATTCTGTTTCATGGAACTGGTGATTATTCCATACCAGCAGATTCCAGGTATATTGTCATGAAAATTTCCTGCTTCCAGAGCATCGATTATATCTCTACGACATTGAAGGAAATTGGGAAAGTATTTTTGTGATATTCTTACAATCTATTTCATTCGTGCTACAAATAAAACCTGTTGAGTTAATAATATCCTCCTATTAAATGACTTTCATGATATTTTAGTTTCGCTTTTCCTTTTTCCTTTCTGCTGTGTTACATATTTTTGGTCAGAATACCAAATATTATATTTTACTCTTATCTACGAAAACTTAATTATATACTCCTCTAGTCTTTAATATAGGACCTAATTGGGAGTTGATGTTGGTCTTATGTGTAAGACCTATTTTATATGTCTACCAACTTTTTCCCAAATTAACCCTAGTAATAAATATTCTCCAATAATAATCAAGTAGGAGAGGGGGAGGGAGGAAATTGAGAAAGATGTTTAGAGGTTTTACAAAAAAACATATTGTATAAACTAATTTAACTAACATTCTTAATCTCCTCAACTAATTAATTAGGTTTTACGTTAAGGACAGCAGGAGTATTTTTCTCTACTAAACTAGCAAGTATTTTAATCAGTGACAAGTGCACATGGTTTTATATTTATCGCTTGTTGATGTTTATAAGCGTTTGTTTGCAGTAAAAAGTTTGCTGATACTCTGAAGAACGTGGGTGCACGAACTCAGCTTATTCTATATGATGGAAAACACAACACAGATCTGTTTTTCCAAGTAAGTGATAAGTGTTAGCAAATCCTTTTGGTTTTTCATTTAGTATTAATATAAAAAATAAAATCTACATGGAGCTATATACTGTTTATAAATAATAAATAGAGAACTCTTCCTCGGTCCTATGTAATACATTTTTTCTTTCAATATTCTTTTATGCAATTCAATAGGGTTAAATGCTAAGAAAAATCAGTACAATCTTCAAAAAAACTTTCAAGTTCTTATTATTTTGTGCACCTTACAAGAGAAATGTATTTAGTCTGTTGGCAAAATAATACATATTTATTAGTGTGTATAGTGCAATCTCTGAACTTTGTGAAGCAATTCTACGCTGCATCGTGTGGAACATAGGCGAGCAGGCTGTTAACTTGAATTAAAACTATTGTCCTGATACAGGCTGCGTCAGCTTTTAAGCCTAAAACTGAACTAAAACCATGGCTTAGAATATTTAGCTTGGATTTCAGCTTCATAGACTTAATGCCGGTGTTGATGATAAATTCATTTAAAAGATAAGCCTTGCACTATGACCCAATTTTTTTGTGGGGGGGGGGGGGGTGAGAAGAAGAAAGAAAAAAGAGATTAGTCTTGTACTTGAACACGTTAGACATTACAGCTGTCCATTTTCTTTGGCGTTTACATTTGAGAAAGATCTCAAGGAAGTAATGGAATTACCAAAAGGTATCATAACGAGAGAGCAACATGTAATGACAAGTTCTGGTGCATGAAATGACAATAGATATTACTCGTTTTGAAATATTTTGGTGATTATGTTCTCTTCCTTTTTTTTAAAAAAAAAAAATCTTATAGTGATTTCCCTTTAAATTTTTTATCTCTATTTATTGGACTGATATAAAAGCGTTTGTTGTATAAATACTGCATAAGCTTTCCGCATCTTTTTCTTCAACAAGACAATGATGCGCACTCATTAAACACTAGATCTGCTCTCTTATGTTGTAATTGTTTTACCTGCAAAGATACTTTCTCAACGAAGTCTTACATGTTGATGATGAGCAGGATCCATTGCGAGGTGGTAAAAAGACGACCTATTTGAACACGTAGTTTCTATCATACATTCTGGTGATGATGAAGCTCTTGCACAGGATGCAATGGCACCCCCAAGAAGACGGTTTTGTCCTGAGTTTTTGTTGAAGTTGGCCGGCAAGATCAGTCCTTTCTAAGCTTCTGGTAGTTCTCTAGATTCCTTTCATGTATTGATCAGGCTCGCCTGAAATTTACTTCACTCCGAAGGATCTTTAACGACATGGATCTTCTCCATTCATGCATTTAGAGAGAAGAATGACGAGAAAATGAACTGTGAATGCGGAGGACGTGGAAGGATCTCAATAGTTCTTGTATATTAATTACAGTAGTTCCGAATCTCTTCTATTCATTTGGGTATTTCTTAGCTTCATGTTTAGTAGGGGCTTCGTTGGAATGGTGAAGAATACGGCATACGGCCATTTAGTTATTGCCGTATAATTTATTATTTTACAAATTCATGTAACCATTAAAATTAGGATTGAGCTGGGATTCTTAGTATAAATTATTGGTTGAGACCTGAATAATATTTGTAATCAAAATTTTATACTACCTTCAACCGTAGATTAGAGCTAGTTTGTAAATTGATTTATAATACAAACTATTTCTTTAGTAATTTTCAACGTGTTTTACACAAACTAATAAAAATTTTAAGTTTATTAACTTTTATTTAAAATTCAACTTTTCAATTTTATCCCTATTTAATATACGATACACCTCATAAGAATAAAGTTAACACAATAATAAATGAATGGTAAGTTGTATGTTATTTAAAAATTCTCTCTGCCTTATAAATAGGACTAAAAATTTTCTTCTTTTTCAAT
>NW_021633181.1:0-85922 GCF_004799145.2 Neltuma alba
TGGTCTTCGATAGACTTAATTATTGAGTTGGTTTTGGTCTTAAATATAAAATGTAATATTTATCATTTATTGATTTATTCTAAATTATCTCTATAGATACTTCTTTAACTATAATTAAATAGAAAAGGAAGGGAGGATATTAAGGAAGATGATTATAGTGTTTTAAGAAAAACATGTTATATTTCTTATAATTAACTAACCTACCTAACTTCTTTAATATAATTGAATTAGTTAAATGAGTTTTATATTAAAGATTAGAAGAGTATGCTAAAGCATGGGGGATTGCAAGTGACGGAATGCATGATCAACCCATAATTTGACAGGAGTTAGGACGAGGCGAATAAGAATGTCACTAGGGGGGTTTGGGTAGCCCAATATAACACTTTTCAGAAGCACTTTTTTACAAATCGAGACAAACTCCTCTATATATTTACTTCATATATCGTAAAAGTACTTCTGAAACTATAGTTTTGGTCTTACTCAAATAGATCACACGTTCATTAGCTTAATAATTAACATTTTTCAGTCTTTATATGACATAATTAAGATAATTGGTCATGTCCCTTGTTATAGTTTTAATAGATTATTATTCCTAATGGCCGATCAAGCAATAATATTTAAACAGTATTTATCTTTGCCCCTTTACAGTGTATTTTTTTTTTTTTTTAAACACTATTTACAGTGTATCTTTTTGTTTTTTTTTTTTAATTTATTTACCGCCACATGGGCCAAAAACACGGTGCCAATAATTAGAAAAAATATTAAAATGTATCGTTTTAACTTTTTAAAAAATATAATTTTAACCTATAGGGCTGATTGAACCCCTTTTAATCGTATAACAGTAGGATCAGGAATTACGAAGACATCATTTCCTTCTTACACTTATTTTCTCTGATAGATGTGAATGTTTTAAACTCTTTTTCTGGCTTTTTTTTTTTTATTTCTCAGTATTAGTTACGACCTTGTAAATGCTTGTCCTTTTATTAATGTCATTTAACTTTTTATAAAAAAATTGGGAAAATGACAAAAAAATACTCATTGAAATTGAAAAAGACAAAAAGGTGATCCAAATAAATGAAATGACTAAATGGACATGAAGTATGAATTTGAAATTTACAGATTTTGGTAAAATAACTAATACACCCCTAGAGTAAGACAGAAAAATCGGTTGAATATTTTCATACACTAACACATTGATTAAGATAGATTGCAAAACTCATTACATAAATAGTCACTTTTATTTTGTAAGTTGTTATTTTCATTATATATTTAGTAAAATTGTGGGTAAAAGCATTAAAAATAGTTGCAAATAAACAAGTTGCAAATCCCCTAATGTAAATGACAACTTTCATTACGCAAGTTGTGATTCTTTTTACTTGTTTTGCAAAAATGTCTAGAAATAGCTTATAACAAATTATAAAACTCTTTATGCAAATGGTTACTTTTATTTCATAAGTTATTATTCTCATTGTACGTTCAGTAAAATTATATACAAATATATTAGAAATTGTTACAAATAAAGAGGTTGTGAAACACATTTTGAAAGTTGTTAATATCTTCACAAATGCTGTTAAAAGCTACCTTTATTATAATGAAACCTAAAGGAAAACTAAATCCAAGTTCCTCCAGTCACTAAAAAGGGTTCTTTGAAATCACATTGCCCCCGTTGCAGGAGTAGATTGTCGTCGTTGAAGTTGGTTACCATCATTGAAGTACATTGCCCTGTTTGAAATAACTCGTACTTCCTGAGATTGCCTCAGTCGAGGAGGTCGCTGAAGTAACGCCAACTACGATAAACAAATAGGAAGCTTGAATATTGTTCTTCATAAAGCATTTTCAATGAGTCTCCAAAGCTTAAAATGTTATTGTCTAGCATTCATCTTTTTGGTTCTGTCTCTGTTCTTTGCATAAAACTGTTTTCAGGGAATATGAAGCTGCCTGATTTTCTAGTATTATTAAACTATTTGCCCTGAATATTACAAAACACATATTGAGATTTACAACTTTCATAGTGTAAGTGACTGCTTTGTTAATGAGTTTTGCAATATGTTTCAGGAGATGGGCAATTTGTTTCTAAAAGCCAATAAAATTCTACACTAAATTTGACAAAACACATAGTGGGATGTATAAATTTCGTAGTGAAAATGACCACTTCTTTAATAGGTTTTGCAACCTATTTTTAAGGGATGGACAACTTGTTTCTAAAATCCAATAAAATTCCACGTTAAATTTTACAAAACACATAGTGGGATTTATAATTTTAGTAGTGAAAATTATCACTTCTTAAATGGATTTGGCAACCTGTTTTCAAGGAATGGGCAACTTGTTTCTAAAAATTAATAAAATTTCATACTGAATTTTACAAAACATATAGTGGGATTTACAATTTTCGTAGTAAAAATGACCACTTCTTAAATAGGTTTTGCAACCTGTTTTAAGGGATGAGCAACTTGTTTCTAAAAACCGACAAAATTTCATGCTAAATTTTACAAAACATATATTAAGATTTACAACTTTCGTAGTGAAAGTGACCAGTTTGTTAATGGGTTTTACAACCTATTTCTGGGAGATAGGTAACTTGTTTTTGACCACCAATAAAATTTCATACTGAATTTTACAAAACACATAGTGGGATTTACAACTTTCATAGTGAAAGTGACCACTTCTTCAATGGATTTTATAAACCTGTTTTCATCAGATGTGCAATTTGTAAGCATAAATAAACCATTTAGTAGACGTGCACATAAAGTACATCACAGTAAACATTGAACCATTAACTTTTATAATTAACTACATGTGTAATGAAATATACCATTCACATAATGGTATTTACCAAAAACCAAAAGCATATGACAGCAGTTGCATTACGTAATTGCTTGCCATCATTTTTAGATTTTTGTTACATCATTCACCAAATACTGAATATAAACCCTCAAACCCAATAATCCTGTCCCTATTTCACCATGAAGCAACCACAAAAATGAACAACCCAAATCCCACCATCAACTTCTACTTACTTACATAATCCTACAGGTTCACTCCCTCTCTTCTTCTCTCTCTCTCTCTTCCCTATTTTTTCTCTGCTTCTTCTCTAAACTTTATTTCTCTCCCCCCCCCTTTTATAACATTGGTGATGAGATTGAGAAGGGAAGATGAAAGACAAGAGGTACCAAGTCTCAAACCCCAAGCATAATGAAATATTTATTCAGAACATACCAGAACGCCGTAGGAGAGACCACATCTTTTTCTTCTTCATCGAACCCTTTGACAGTTCATTCCTAGCCTTCAGTTCTGCCGCCCTTTGAAGAAGAAAAGAACCTGAAGAGAGAGAAAAGAACTCTTTGAACATGAAGTGAAAGAGAAGACAAAAAAAGATGAGAAAAAGGACATTGAGGTAATTTGTTAAAATTTGTAAGCCCCAATTCAATACCTGTAATCCTGTTTGTCCTTTGTGAAATTAGAATGACTAATCTGGAATTTCAAAATTCAAACGGTATTTATATGGGATTTTTCCTGAAAAAATTGTAAGTGAAATTATTCTTTTTAATTAATATTCAGTACGACATAGTGATGGCTTATGAATCAAAATTATAAGAGACAATCTGTTTAATGACTTGCTCTTTCTACATGGCATAAATTTTTTTCTACCATCTTTCTATATCAATAATCAATAATCTTTATTTATAAGAAAATCGATAACAATTAAAACATAAAATAAATATATGAACCAAAAATAGAGTCAAATAAATAGCAGTTATCGAAATAATTCAAAAATTTAGTCTCTCATTTTTGGGTTCCCTCTTTTTGTTTTTTGAGTTTCTCTTGGATCTTAATAGTATATCTTCATCTCACTAATGCTAGCGCAAATCTTATAATTCAAAGAACTTTTATGGCAATGTTTATCTAGTAATTATTAATAAATATCTTATGTTAGCAGAAATTTTTTATGGGAATAATAATAGAAAAATGAAACCTTTTAAATCTAGATAAACATTACTTGATTGATCCATGAGATTAAAAAAATATATATATCATATAATAAAATTATGTAAAATTTCTGGCAAGCCTGCAAATAACTTACACATCACATTAATCATACTAATACAATAATTTAGTGCCCCACAGGGGCAAAATTATTTAAAACTTCTATATATACACCTTACATTTTATTACAAGATTTAACAGCGAAAAATAAATACTATTTTTAAGGCAGAGAAAGAAGAGAAGAGAAAGAATTTTTATATGAATATACAACTTTTTCTTTTATTTATTATTATATTAACTTTATTTTCATGAGATATAATACGTATTAAATAAAGATAAAATTTTAAATTTAAATTTTAAATAATAGTTAATAAGATTTAAGATTTTTTATTAATCTACATAAAATATATTAAAAATAATTTATAAATAAGATTGGATATATTTTATTTTATTTTTAATCTTTTACCCGCGTTAAATTAAATAACATAAAATAGGGACTTTGCTTTGCTCTTAAATTTTTTCCCCTTTTCTACACATCGTGCAGTGAAGCTAGCTGCCGGGAGAGAGAGATCACAGCTGGGGCAAGAGAATCTGATAATGGCGCTGTCTTCCTGAATTGCTACTCCGCTAAGTCGGAGAGAGTGAAAACGGAGACACTGGAACCCATGAAAGCTCAACTATTGATTCAGATCTTCTCATGCTTCGTATTAGCCTCTGTTTGTTTTCTACAAACAACGCTCGCCGATGGCGTAACCCCTGAGGAAGCGAAAGAACTTCGAGATGAGGTGGCTCCTCGTGTGATTTTCATCTTTGCATCTTATTATATATATCGAATAAAGTTTTTTTTTTTGGTTGGTGAGTGGTAATCGGAATCTTGCTTACAGTACCTGCTGATCTTTCAGTTGTTGCACATCGATTTGATGCGCTAATTCATTGAGACTGCATTATCTAATAGTTTAACGACCCTTGGCTGTTGGAATGCAGCAAAATTCAGAGTGGGAACAATTTCTATATGACATTAGAATAGCTTGTAAAATTGACAGGACTTTTTATTGGGCGACATATATTGAGGGGAGAACGACATTGATTCAATGGTTCTTATGAAGCAGCTTTGATTTGAATAAGTTCCTTGCCTTTCAACCATAGGGCATGATTTGATTATGCATACTGAACAGTGAACTTGATGTTCCAATGTCTTGTGCTGTTGCGAATTTGGACCAAAATAATGTCTCTCGGGTTGGGGTTCTCTATTTCAACCTGTATCACATAATGGGTAGTTGCATTATATTTGCTGCTGAAGCTATGGCTTCTCTTTAGCTGATTAATTTTTCTTTATTGTGAAAATGTAGGTTCGTGGGATGTTTTATCATGCTTTTAATGGATATATGGAGCATGCTTTTCCACTTGATGAATTAAGACCTCTTTCATGTGGGGGAGAAGATTCCCTTGGTGGTTATGCCTTAACTTTGGTAAGAAAAATTCATATATATTGAGTTATAATAAGAAAATAAGAATATGTCTGCAATGCTGATGTCTGTAATGTGTCCAAAACAGATTGACTCGTTAGACATGTTGGCTTTACTTGGTGACCATGAACGCTTCACAAGTTCCATTGAATGGATTGGTAAAAATCTTCGGTTTGATATAGTGAGTGAAGGGCATTAGTTAGTTTTCCATTCTTCTTTTAGCATATGTACATGGAGCTTTTCATTTATTTTTTAATTGCTATTTCTTTATTTGAGGACAGAGCTCTATTGTGTGATTAATAGGATGCATTTTAGACTTATCAACAATCACCTATTAATTAATCTTTGAATATGTTAAGTGCACATTGTTTTTTGTATTCCTGGTTAAGTAACTTGTTCATTCAGATCAAAATTTCCGTGGGCTGACTTTTGATGCTCAGATTCTAAAGCACTTGATTTGGTATCATGTGCTTTTTCTAGTCAATATTTTATGATAAATTCCTTCAATATTATCTTTATTAGCTTGTTCTCATTTTATATAAGAAAATTATTGATTATCTTTTACAATTTTTGCTGCCACATGTCTTATATCTTTGCATATGAATACTTTAAATGTGTGTCTCTGAACCTGGTTGGTGACACTTTTTTGCAGAATAAAACAGTTTCTGTTTTTGAAACCACTATTCGGGTGCTTGGAGGCTTACTTTCTGCTCATCTAATTGCCAGTGATTATGCTACGGTATCAGCTATATGCATCCATATATGTCGATTCTCTTATAATCTAATATAATATGGGCAATATTTTATTGTAGGTTTTACATCAGGTAACTAGATGGATTTCTTCATTTTATGCTTGATTCATCACAAAATTATTAGCTTAGCATAGATAATTGTGCATGTGCATGTGTTTCTGTCGATGTCAATAAGATTGTATGATCAGCTTGCCCTAACTCAAGGCTATGTATCTCTGTTGCTTTAGTGGAATGTAAAATAGGTCCTTGGCGACTACTTGAGCCTGTACAAGGCCTTATTTAGCTTGCATGCCTTATCCTTGATGTTATTAGTGCCAAAGCCAGGATGGATTTCTGTTGAAACTTCTTCCTGATCCTCATTCAAGAAAGCATTCTATACATCGAATCGTTAAGGTTGCCAATCTAAATTTGCTGCTGAAGGTTTCCAAAGTTTGAATATATTTAATCTAGCAATTGGAGCAAATATGGAGTCTTTTCTTCTTCACACCTTTTTATTTTTTTCTGTTTTTATCATTTAGGGGGTTTATTCTGGTGAAAGTTGTGCTTCTCTTGTTGTTTGTTTATGATTTTTATTCTCTAGGTGCTTACACTGTAATTATAGTGTTTCAATTTGTATATAGTGAATTTACATTGACATTTGAAGTTGGAGAGTGAATCTTGTATACATGCATTTGCTGCAGGGTATGAGAGTTCCATCATATGACAATCAGTTACTGAACTTGGCTGAAGATCTTGGCAGGAGGTTGTTACCTGCATTTGACACTCCCACAGGTATTGCTTCTCATTTTTTTAATAGAAAAGTTTAATTAAAGTGAATTAGAATAACAAGTGTTAGAAAACGAAGTCAACTAGGATTCCACTAATCATATAGCCATTGCTGATTTATCTATATTTCCTGTCTTAAGTCCTAGAGGCAGGGGTAACTTTATAGGGTGATATTCCTCATTA
Source organism: Neltuma alba (assembly GCF_004799145.2). Lineage (NCBI taxonomy): Eukaryota > Viridiplantae > Streptophyta > Magnoliopsida > Fabales > Fabaceae > Neltuma > Neltuma alba. The sequence continues at coordinate 7,151 of NW_021633181.1, forward strand.
ATACCCATTTATTGTAATCAGGATTCTGCTACAACTTGAGTCCTATTTGTGTACCTCATTTTCAAGTGAATAACATATACTAAAAAGCATATTCATCTGAAAACACTCTCTGTTCAAACGTGGTATCAGAACTTCGGTTAATCCGAGGGATGCAAATCTGAAAATCATAGTCAGGTAGATTGACGATCAGAGAAATGCGACTACTCAAGGGAGTTAGACTTCCAAAAATAACAACAGGAAAGGAGAATAAGACAACCACTTAACAGAGAATATGACGTATGAGCATAAAAGAAAAGAATACTTGATTTCAAACAAGGTTAAATTGTTTTTCTTGGACTCGATGCTGCTAAATTTTCAGCTTCCCTGACAGCAATGGGAAGAGCCTTCAGGCTTTGCTCTTACCACACATCCGGTTAAGATAACACATTATTGGCTGTGCCATTGTTAATGTAACCTGATGGTACATTTACAGAATTTAGTGTGGACCAAATTAAAAATTTCTAAAAGTATAGGGATCCAATCACTTAGACAAACAATGGGGATCTCTAAAAATTCAGTCTTTACTTACCCTTTGGAATTTATTGACTAAAGTAATTAAACTTGTATAGATAAAGATGTAACAAACTTCACCATTTATATCCTTGAAATTGCTAATGACAAAATATTTTAAGATTCTTCTTACCTTGGATGCCTATCGTAACCAATAACCAAAATACTCAACTAATCTTTTACTAAGACCCTAGACAAGCTGGCTGAACTGTGAGGATTAAAATTGAAAATATAAAAATCTATGCTATTTCTGTTTGGATCTCTCGTGTCGTTCCCCAGACCAATTCCTGTTGTAACATTTGCATAGAGAACTAGAAATATGTGAAGACCAAAAGCTCAGTGCACATTGAATATTGAGTGATTTGCTTAGCTTGCAATCTTCCCAATTGTTGAACAATATTGCTAAATTGTTGATATGATATTAGGAAGTATTTATTTACTGTTTTAGTAATTTATATTATGGCTTTATTTTGTTCCCTGTTCAGCTTTCTTGGATTGTTTACCATTTTATGGTTTCTTTTACCTGAGGTTTAAGTTAGATTCCTTTTTTCCTTTTACTTTAAATTATGAGTTTATTTTTTATTTTAGGTTAAAGTTTTATTATTCCATACATGTCTGAAGTCATAAATGTACAGTTCATATAGGATTCTTATACCTTTGACGTCAAAATGTATTGTTCAACTGTTCTTATCAGTCCTTATGATATATCCACTATTTATTTGGTAAGATGGATGAAAACTTTCTTGCTAGTGGTTTTTACCATAATTTTATAGATAACATCGTTTAGTTTTCCGGTCCATTACTTGCCTACTATCTCATGCAATGTTGCATTGCAGGAATTCCATTTGGTTCAGTAAATTTGTTACATGGAGTTGATAAACATGAAAGCAAGGTAAAGTTTTTATGTATGCCTCATCCCCTTCTCTTGTAATCTGTATGTCCAAAATCTTTGCTACTCACTGGTCTGGTTAAGTTCCCAACAATTAAATTGTATTTACTTTAGAAAACGGGTGTAGATAAAATAAATGCAATCTTTTATGGAGCATTGTTTATGTAGAGGGGAGTGAAAATAACTCTCTTTGCTTCTCATCAAACAAAATCGGGGAGATATATACAGAGATGGCCAATTTATGTAGGCCGAAATTATGGGATACAGGGAATAAGAAAAATTCCTATTAAATCCTATCCATAATAAATACAAATATTTACATATTGAAGTATATATGATTAACGCAGCTTAGTACTAGAACTTGATGATTATGAGTTAAAACTTCTTAGCTTGCTACTGTCTTTAACATAGGTATTCCATGCCTTCAATCTCTTTTCTGTTTTTTTGTAACGAGTTTATAATAATTACTTTGGTGCTTAGATAACTTCAACAGCTGGAGGTGGGACATTGACTCTTGAATTTGGAGTTCTGAGCCGTTTGACAAATGATCCCAGTAAGTTTACATTTCTCCCTCTTTCTTGGATCTTATTTGCCACTAAAGTAGTCTCTAGGAAGGGCTTGAATGTAGTACTTAATTGCAAAGTTGGAACTAGGTATTATTTTAGCATGTAACCCTTGTACTGACTGGGAAAATAAATTCACCGATAATAAGTTGAAATCCATGAAATATCATTACTAATTGGGTAAAATCTTTGTATCTCATTTTGCAAACAAGGGCCTAGCGTCTCCTTGAAATATCATTCATTGTATAATTTATTTAGAATTAATCTTGATTCATCCATGTGGCTGTTTGTCATGTTACTGTCTTGTAGTGCGTTTGGATACCATGAAATGCTTAAAATGTTGAGATTTCTCCGTCCTGAGATTTGCCATAGAACAGGATAGTCTTTCTACCATTTTGCTGATACTGAGATTGTGGTTTCTTTCAAGGATACCCTGTGGAGAATCATCCTTTAATTTGTTGATTTTAGATTTTCCTTTAATGTCGTGAATTCTTCTATAGAACAATCAGTATAGTTGTTCCATTGTTAATCAACTTTTTGTTAATCATTTACATCCTCAGGTATCTAAATCATGGCTATATGGACCCCACTTTCTTTGCTATTTATTGAGATTGATTGCTGGCAATCACATATTAGCCTGTGTTGTAGAAGAATGACATTTGTGTTGAGGATTTACCATATGTAAAATTCTATGATCTTTCACAAAACTGGACGGGGATTAGGGATTTCTATATATATGTAGTATTGAATATTTTCATAGAGTAATTTTTGTTTGGACTATTTTCAATGTTTACCTCACTTTTTCTTCGCCTGGTTTCCCTCCATCTTTGGACTGGACACTTGACTGGTTCCCAATTCAACTGGCTAAACCGACCAGTCTGGTCAATTCTCAAATCCTTGCTTTTATCATTATGTCCTTTGGGGGAAGGGAGGGGTTGGGTTAATTTCTCACAGTTCTTCATGCGTACATTTGTTGATTTGCAGTTTTTGAACAAGTGACTAAGAATGCAGTGCGCGGACTTTGGGCCCAACGTTCAAGGCTTAATCTAGTTGGTGCTCATATTAATGTTTTTACTGGTGAATGGACCCAGAAGGTACTGCATAGATTTCACTTGACAAAAATCATAAATGGTTTCAAGAAAATTATATATATATGCCACATCTCTGAAGTTCTGGCGATGATCACGTTAATCTTAACTTTATATTGTTTATCAGTTGCTTGATATTACTTTCCATCTTTTCATTGATCTATCTTCTCTCTGTCTTAATAAACCTAGCCTCAGTGGCACCAATTCCTTCTACTAGTGTCAGAAACTACAGCCATCTCTATGATTTTTGCAGGATGCTGGGATAGGAACTAGTATTGATTCTTTCTATGAGTACCTGTTAAAGGTCAGTGGCCACGACTGGAATGATTATTTTTATTGTTTATTTCATGATTAAAGAAGAGACTTAGCAAAGGTTTTTTTTTTTGTGGGGGGGGGGGTGCCAAAAAAAGGATTACAAATTTATGACTTGGGGGACGATTAAAAAAGAGGGGGCAAAAACAAAATGAGGAACATTGTAAACATATTTTTGCTCCTCAATCTCTGAATTTTTCATAAACATTTGAACTATATTCATTTTATTGATAACTCCATTGAAAGTTCAATATTAAAAGGATCACTGAAGTTGATTTCTATTTCACGTTATTCATTTCTATGCATGGTAATTCACCGTTCTACCTAGTCACCATCTTGATTGATTCCCTTTAATCATTTGTAGCCACAATGCAATTGGATTGTTTGTGTAATAAGGGTAACAATATCTTTTATTTACATAACTGGTGCCTGGCTCATGGTTCTATAGATGGGTTTCGTAATTAGAATTCCTGGGATCAGATGGCTCTGTTTTTGATAATGTTGTTCTCTTCTTTTCATTTCTGTTTTCCTTTACTTTGGTCGTTGTTGAGTGTTTAGAAGGCAGAGTGGGAACCTTATCCTCTGATTCTGTTGTTTCTTCTTTAATAAATGAATCCTTCTCTTTAAACAAACAAAAATTTATAAATAAAAAAAAAAAAATCTTTCACTCTGTTGACAGAGAAACAAATAAACTAATTACTCAATTTTGGTTTCATTTTATGCATGAAGGATCATATACTTATTTAAAGCATATAAAATTAGTATATTTATTCTGCCAACCTATTGAACCATACTAGCTGTATTTTGTTTGCTGATATTTTTTACGGTTCCAACTCAGAATGTAAATATCTTTTTTATGTTATCCTGTAATTTCATTTTAGCATTAGTGAGCAGGCAATCATGTTCTCTAATTCTTCCTTCATGAATTTTCTCAGGCTTATTTATTATTTGGAGATGAGGAGTACTTGTATATATTTCAAGAAGCTTATGCTGCTGCCATGCATTATCTTTACAATGACCCTTGGTATTGTTTGTGGCTTTACGTGCCTCCCTGTAATTACAGTTGACTCGTCTCCTGTGATTCTTTGGAACTCTCATGCTTGTTTATAATGTAACTTTTAAAAATTCAGGCAAAGCTAGGAAGAAATGGAAAAGGCCAAACGACATAAATTGTGGCAAGACTTGATAATTGTTTGTACATTACTCAAAAGTATTTAATCATCAACTTGAGAATTTGAGTTATTAATATTCTCGTTAATGGCATCCTCGGCATTTGAGCAGCTACTGGCATTTTTTCAATATGCTCATCATGATTTGTTCCTTTGACAGTTCTCTATACTCCTTGGCCACATTGTCTGACATAGCTCCTAGTAATTGCCCCTCAATGCAAGGAAAAATTAAACACGATAACCCTAAAAATTTCAATTGCCCCCTCTGAAAAGGAAAAATTCATTTGCCTGCTTAAAAAGTTTCACTTATCCCCCTAAAAAAATTATTTAACTGAAATCTTATCCATATGTTGTAATCTCAAATAACAGTAGTTTGAGAATGGAGGGATCAATATGTTAGAAAATAACTTTCTTTGATTGTTTCTATACTATACAAAAGAGATGAATAAATTATATTTGATAAAAAGTTAAAAAAAACATAATTTTAATAAATATAAAAATTTAATTCATATTAAGACAGTTTTATTTTATGTGTGATTATACTTTTATGTTTTACACCTTCTTCTTTAGTAATGAAGTTTTACCTCTAATGCAATTTAATAAATATTTAAAATTATATTTTAAAAATATAATTAATATTCATCTTGAATGAAAATTTTGTCCTCACTACCTAATTTTTCTGGGTCCGTCACTTCTAGCTGGTCTTCACTGGTTGCGTTGCTCGCTAGGGCACCAGTAAACAACTCCCATTCCATTGCCCAAGTCTTCAATACAAAGTCGCAGGGTCTGCACTAATCATGGTTGATAGATTGAACCAAGATCTTTGATTTGTGACTATCTAGGCAACTAGGGTTTCCATGTCTAAAGGCATTTAAAAAGATCTTTGATTGTGACTATCTCCTAAATGACTCTTACATGTCCCACGTTTGAAACCTGGATTTTGGTTTATTTTTGCAGGTATGTAGAAGTGAACATGGATTCTGCTGCTATTGTCTGGCCATTATTTAATAGTTTGCAGGCATTCTGGCCTGGTCTCCAGGTTTTTCTTTATTAATTTCTAATACTATATAGTATAAACAATGGATCCTAGATTGTTTGTACGAAAATCATAATGGTTAGTGAAGTATCCTCATGTTCACAAGGTTTTAGCTGGAGACATTGATCCTGCAATTCGTACCCATGCTGCCTTCTTTAGTGTATGGAGAAGATATGGTTTTACACCAGAGGGTTTTAATCTTGCTACCCTCAGTGTTCAGGTATATTTCATACGATTACCTGACAGTCAATGTGGGAGCGTTTAGAGTCGGCATGGATTTCCAAGTAGCATTATTGTATATTGATGAGCTCCTCTTAAATCAGTTGATCGTAAATAAATTTCTATGTTGAAACTTGTGCACTACTTATCTATGATCCAGTAAATAAGCTTAATACTAAGACCTTTTTTCTGGCATCTAGGTTACATTTTTGGTGGATTTAATCAGTTGGATTTGTCAAAGTGATATAGCAATCTCAATATGTGGTCGCTTGATTCTGTGGATGGTTTTGATATTTTAGTCTGTTTGATGTTGATTTAACATGTATTTGGCAAGACTAACTTGCATGGGGTATTTGAGGTGCACACGCACAACACCCAATGTGAGTTAGTCTTGGTCCAATAGTTAATGGGTCCATCATTTAACCCCACTCTTCAACCAGCAGCAATTCTCTCTCTCTCACACACACGCATGCCCGCACTACCAAATGTTAGTTAGTGTTGGCCCAATAGTTAACGTGTCCATCTTATATACGTGTCTTTCAATCTATTGTCTCCCTGATGTCAATAGCCCTTTATCACCATTTAGATTTGGCTTAGCCTGAGGCTTACATCTTCTGCTAATGAAAACGTGTCTTTCTTTTGTGTGCCAGATAGAAAAGCATTTAAGAAATTTCTTACAGTACTTGTGAATCGTTCTTTTCTATCCCCTTATTTTCAGCATGGGCAGAAAAGCTACCCTCTGCGGCCAGAATTAATAGAGAGCACATATTGGTTGTACAAAGCTACCAGAGATCCTAGGTATGCTCATAACTGCTTTCAAGTGGTCCTGTTATTGGTTCCATACTATTCTCTACTGTCATTTCTGGTCGTTCAGAAGAGTAAAATTATGAAGAATGAGAACCTTGTAGCCACTCTTCATGTTGCTTTGAACATAACAAGAAGTGCAGATTTTATCAGAATGGATTATTGACGATAAGGAGACCACTGTGAAGTAACTTGTGTTCTATGAAAATTAAGATTTGTCATCTTTTTACATTTGAAGTCGTATAAGTTTTATGAAATTACGAATTTTTGGTCCAGAATTATTAGCTGGACATAGATGTTGATAGGAGGAAATAGAGAGAATGAAAGTTTTGAATAGTGGCATCAAGATTATTTCTCCTGTGGCTTTGTTAAAAAGACTTTTGCCAGACAAATATTATTTAAGAAATACCTTTTAGCTGACATTGAATGAGTATCATTGCTCAATACTCAGTGCTAGTCTATAAAGCAAAATAAATGGATGATGTTAAAAATTTCTTGTGTGTCCATTTAGTGAATTGATTTACTATGCAGATTTGCAAGGTTTTAACAGCATGGGTGATCTTTGTTGATCCCTATTTATTAGTAGGCTGGATGCTGATAAGCTTGTGTTCATATTAATTCTTAACCACCTTTGCAGTTTTGGAAGAAATTAGAAGTAAATAATAGAATTTTCAACTGTGCTTGGACTTTTTTATTTTCATTCCTCTTTTGCTTTCGGAGGATTTATTGTCATCCATTTTGTAATTCTGTTCTCTTATTCATAAATCTTATACTTTTTTCCCTATGAAGCGGGATTTACTTATTCTACTTATATGAACTATTTTATTTGTTGATAGTATTGCCTGCAATATTACTTAATTCATATAAATTCAATTGTCGTCTATTTGCATCTTTGAAGATATCTTGATGTTGGACGGGACATAGTTGCTAGTTTACAGTATGGTGCCCGATGCACTTGTGGATATTGTCACATTTCAGATGTTGAATCTCACAATCAGGAAGATCACATGGAGAGCTTCTTCCTCGCTGAGACGGTAAGAACCAATTCTACATGAGTTTATGTATCTCTCCTTTCATTATGCATCATTGACGATGGTCACCAGGATAGGTTGATTGACCTTCGGCCAGGGTTCCAACTAACATCTCTATTAGGACTTGGCATCTCATAGAGACTTGCTGTGGTGACGTGTGTGTCAGAGGGAGAGATCATTAGTTTCATTTTGAATGTGTGTTGCGCATAACAATGAGAATAGTGTGGTGCGTTCAGAATAATCTGTGTGTGGCTTGAGGCAATTATGGTAACTTTTTTCATTTGTTGATTAGTTAAGTTTCCAAAGCTGAGCCAATGCTACACATGCTGGCTCCCTTCTTTCAAAAATTTTGTGGCAAATACATTGTTCTTTTCTTCTTCTGGCTTTCAGCATCTGCCATTTTGGAAATGCTCCCTTAACATAATGATCACATTTTATTTCTTTCCTTCCTTGATAAGATAACGTCTTTTGTTAGAGTGAATTCTTTTGGTCCCAAACACTTCGGTAGTTATTTTGGTTTTCACCTTTTTTCTTTTTATATTTTTGGAGGGACATGCTGATATGATCTGATTACAATTAGGTCAAGTATCTGTGGCTTCTATTTGATTTGGCTGTGGGTCCTGATAACATTGTGGAAAACGGGCCATACAAGTAAGTGCATTAATTCATTTATTAGACTGACTAGCAGTTTTTCTTTTTCAATAAAATTGAGCTACAGGTTTTCTCTGTTATGCTTTGGAACAGGTACATCTTCAGCACTGAAGGCCATTTACTGCCAGCTACTCCTCAAATCTCTCTTGTAAAGGAACATTGTCTGTATTATGGGTCTTATTGTAGAATGAATGATGTAAGACAAGGATCTTTTAGCTCAGAGGTTGAAAATGATCTACAAGAATCCAATGACAGTAAAATCCATGGAAGCGAGACTCATGCTGAGCATATGTCAGATTATAATACTTTTGAATCAACTTCTATTTCAGGTTTGATCAAGGTGAGTGCTCGGTACACTTTCCTACCATCCCTGTTGAATTCTTCCTTTCTTCTTTTTGCAATATTCACAGTACAGTTACTGGATATTATTTCATTTAACTTTTCATGCTTAAATTTCTTCACTGTTTTCATTAATAATTAAAAGGTCAGAAATCAAGTTATCTACTTCCTATTTGGTTTCTGATGCAAAATTTCCTTTTCTAGTAATTCTACTGATTCTGCACAAGTGCATATTGTGAGACAGTTGAAACAGTTTGATAGTTTGATAGTGCCAGAATCAGTAACTTATTTTTCCCTGGATTTTAAAAATAAAGAATCATTGTTGTTTTAGATGCTTTAAGTGGCATGTCACATAAACAAGACATATTTTATTTTTATAAAGACCAGTCAGATCAGTGGTTGCATTGCTCAGTGATGCAAAATTTAACGAGGTTGTGCTTCTTCGGGTATTCCTAGCCTCCCAAAATGAAGTACATGTTTTTGTGCCCTACTTTTGTAAGCCTCATCTGTGTCTTTCATTATTCCTAGAATTCATTCACCTTAATATAACATCCTTGTATTTGGACTTCGCCATATCATCTATCATGTCCCCGTTTCCCATAACCATCTCCATGCTTCAATATTTTAAAGTGATATGAACTTATAATTGACAACTAACCACCCATACATTGCAGAAAAGTGATGTTTTTAAGCTTTCCAATACTTTTGGATTTTTCACTGCGCTTTGGATCAGTTAATTAATGTTGAACATCTTATTGTAACTTTGCAGGGTTTTTGCCCAGGATTAACCCATGGTCAGAAGTTTGGTATATCATATGTGCATCCACCTGATCAGCCTCGTGATTATGAGACTGTCCAACAGAAAGAACCAGCAGTTGTACAAAGCCAGGCAGTTTTGGTTATCCCAAGCCAAAGTGCCGACCATTTGCCACCCGACCATAATAGTTACAAAGATGATAATCAGACTCATGAATCAGATGTATCTAATGAACAGAATGATAATCAGACTCATGAATCAGATATATCTACCTGAAGTGTGAAGAGGTGGACTTATGGTGCTGGTAGAACTCAACATGATAGACCTCATGCGGCGTGAAAGATCATATGATCTGTGAGCGAAAGCAAGAGGATCGTCATGGCTGATGAAGAATATTTGTGGCTTTGGGATTACCTGAAACATATCTCTCATTTTCATTAGTTTGTTCATAAGCCAAAAGTATAGTTTTCATCATTCTGGCAATTTTTGATACTGTGGGCATGAAGCTACCGGCCTGAACTATGGGTGAAGGGTCTGTTAGATGCGCCTTCTCAGACTGCTGCCAGAGGCTTGAGACATAATTTTTGCCTTATGAGGCTCTGGGCTCGTCTAACAGAATGTAATTTTAAAATTTTCTTCTGTTGTGTCATCATTTCCAATACATTTCTGTAACCTGTTGTAGAAATCTCATTTGTCTACAGATTATAGGCAACAGTTACGTCTGAATGTAGACCACAGTTTCAAGTGCTAGAGTAAGGAGCCACTCTCTCATTTGCCCATTTTGTTAACTTGTATAAGTCCAAGACATGGAAAATGTAGTTGTCCCTCATTAATTGTGGCTACCCTTGGCTTGCCCCCTTCAAAAATTTGTTGAGTTTGACCCAACTGCTCGGTTTGAGAGAGACTTGGTTTCTTTTATATTGGAAGTTAGAAACTTTTGTGGCTGAAGGTTGGGACTCCGATTTCTAGAATTTGGTTTTAGTGTCTGATTAAGAGAATATATATATATATATATATATATATATATTTACAATTCAAGGCACCCAAACATGCCCCCACAAACAACTCATACTCAGCATAGGTTTAAACTTGTAACCCTGCTTGGCCCAACCTGAACTCGCTTGGGTTGTTAGGTTAAATGGGCCAACTTGCCAACCCACACAATTTTTTCCCACTAATTTCAATGATTTTTAGCACCTAAATTTAACCCATATTCATTCAAGGAATAAAATTAATAACATCATCTACTATATTTAATGGTCAAAAAAATTCATGTAACTCTTAATCCTTTTTGTCTTTTTAGAAAAGAGAGTTAAACCGGCAAACTCAAATGAATTATTCAAGTCATCAATTCATTTAATCTAACCATTGTTCTTAGCTCTAATAATTTCTTGCCCACATAAATAAAAGGAAAATTTGGTAAAAAAAATTCTTGTTTAAAAATTTAATTGGCTAAAAAGAATTAAATTTAAAAGTCTGCAACTATGATCTATGAGTATAATTTTTTTTACTATGTGCAACATATCTTTTGTTATATACAAATAATTTTTGTATTAATAATTGTTACACATTATTAATTATATGTTGCACATAACCAGAAAAAAATTATACTTATAGATGAATTATAGTTACATTTATTCAAATTCAAATCTTTGTGCCAATTAAATCAATCAAATTTTTAAAGAATGAGTTTCAGAGGGTGTTCGGGTAACTCAAAATTACTTTTTAAAAGTATTTTTTCGTAAATCGAAATAAACTCCTCTACATATTTACTTTGTATATTGTAAAATTATTTTTAAAACTATAATTTTATTTTTATCTAAACATCTTAATCAAATTTACCTACACAAAAGCACACACTTTTATAGCTATTTATTGCCTGGACAGGGTATAATATATACAGTTAATACAAATGCTGTTAACCGTACATTCACAGAGTATATTTACAGCAGAGCTACTAATGCCAGTCCCTGTCTGCTGTTTGTGCCTTTTCTTTTTGAACAAGACAAGAGGCTCTTGTTAGATCAATCAAATGAATGCCAGTAAAGTAGTTTATCGTCTGTCTTTTTCTTTTAAATTTCCATGAAATTATAAATTTGAACCATTTAATAACTTAATGGGATAATTATAAATAATTAAATTGAAATGAGTCATTTTGGTTGTATTGACAAAAAAAAAAGAAAGTGGGAATCAGAGGAAATGATGTGAAGGAGATAAGAAGTTGCCTTCGGGTTGCATCCAAATCCAACACAACTCTGCTGCTTCAATGTCCCTGTCTTTTGGTTTTTGTCTGTGAATGTGAAAGTTGTCATGTGGTTCTTTTGCAGAACACACACGTTGTTTTGTCCACAGCATCTCTGTTTTCCTAAATTTTTTATGTTATGTTTTTTCCCCCCTATTTTCTTTCTTTCTTTTTGCTGTTTTTCTCCTTATTCATAATAGTTCAATTCAATAACTAATTCACAAAAAAAAAATCGTAACAATTCAATTAATATGGACTCTTTCTTCTCATAGACATGTTATTTACATAGCATATTCATTTTTTTTTTTAACCAGCATAGCATATTCAAATTGTTCTTCAATATCTTCTGACCAAAAAACAAAATTGTTCTTCAATATCGCCCCATGACAATATAAATTATTATTACTTTAAAATATAGAAAATACCGGTTAAAGTATTAAAAATCTTCCTAAACTTCATGTCATAGCCACTTTTTTTTTAAAAAAACCATACATAGCCACTTTTTTACTGCACCTGAAACAGGGCCTTTTATATTAATCTTTCGAAGCATGGGATTCGTTAAAAAAAAATAATAAAGGTATTAAATATCAGTTAAAGAATTAAAAACCTTCCTAAACTCCATGTCATAACCACTTTTTTACTACACCTGAAGCATGGCCTTTTATATTAATCTTTCGAAGTGTGGGATTCGTTAAAAAAATAAATAAATAAAGCTAGTGAATTTTGTGTAAAAAAAAAAAAGTGTTGTAAATTGCTTACTTGAAATGGTATGGCTCTAGATCCCAAAAAAAAAAAAGGGTATAACTCACTTCTAGTAAATTCCTCCTCTAATGTATAGGGGTGACATTATGAGTTTGTTAAGCTTGGTGACAATATTGCCCTAGTTAACAATTTAATACTCAGCATTCTTCTTAAAAGATTTAAGGATAAAAATACTTTTTAACCCTCTATGATTAAAAAAAAAAAACTCCACAATCTATAGTTAATTTTTTAATGGATGGAACCAATATATATATAATTGTCATAATTAGGCTAGCTCAATAAACTGCGTATCATTTTCAAGAATCATGTCTCGAGCAGATGTCTAGTGAGTGACTATTAATATATTGATTAATTAAATTAAATTAAATTAAATTAAATAAATAAAATGACACTTTGGCTTGATCACTTTCTTTTTCTCTGAAAAGAAGAAAATGCTGACACTGATGCACACACCTTTATGTGCAGCTTCTGAACTCATAATAAAAGCAAAACAAAAAGGCCAAGCATTCTAATTAAATAATATCTTTTATATACTTATTCTTCAAACTTTTGAGTAAAATATTTAATCAAAAAAGATCTTCTCATTGCTCGATAAGATTATCTCAGAAGAAGAGAAAATAATTAAGTTTAACAGGCAAGCTGTGTACAGCTTATGTTAGACAAAATTCTGAGAGCAAAAGGACAGAGAGAGAAAGACATAAAACAGAGGAAAGACATTTTCACAAGTGAAAAGACTACTTTTTCTTCTGTTGCTCTGTCTATTTAATTTTAATTTAAATTAATTTGTAATTTTATGTTTCACTCTTATTTATGTCTGTCCTTCACCATGCAGTATGCACTTACCCAAAAACCTGTGAATGGATCATAAATTCATAATCTTTTCAAGTATAAGAAAAATCTATTTACAAATATTTCTGTAAATAATAGAAGTAAAATTTATAAAAACAATTCCATTTATTCATGCTGAAAATAAGGCCTATTGCTTGTATAAAAAAAAATATTTTATCAAAGTGGAATCATAGCCACTAGATACATTCTTTATACTATCTTCATCATTTGAATATCTCAGGGCATGATTAATTTGATTAATAAAATTGGATTAGATGTTGGCCAAAAAAAAAATCAAGATCCTATAAAAATTAATCTTAGAGTATGGCTGAAAAATTATATGTTCATATAAATATATATAAGTACCCCTTCAGATACTAAATATGGAAACTTATTAATAAGTTTGTCTTGATTTCTTGATTTTTAATACAAGACCTCAGTTTATTTTATTACTCAAATTTATAAATTTTTTTTCTAATAAATCTTTTGAAGTCACATACTAAATAAGGTTTTTCCGTTTATAATGGTAGTTTTTAATGTAAGTATTTGAGAGAGTATTTTAAAAAAATAATTTATATTTAATGCAAATAATTAATTTATTTAATCCTATAAATTAGTTATTAGCTTTTATACTTAGGGAAAAGGTATCAATTATTCACTAAACAGCTACTTAATACTAGAAGCACAACTCAACTCTAGCATTGTTTATCAACATTCAACCCAACCAATCTCTCTCTCTCTCTCTCTCTCTCTCTCTACAGTTTGCCATACAGGCTCCTGGTTTTTGGTTTATTCCGAGTCAAGTTTCTGATCAAAATACAATGAAGATTCCTGGAAAGCAAGAGAAAATGATGATGAAGATTCCTTTTCATTATACCAACCGACACTCATATTTCTTCCCTCCCCTCATTCAATCATATATCCATAAATCTCACAAAACCACGGTTTCTTATTATTCCCTTGCCAACACCAGCCAAATCAATTTATAATTATCAAAATATTTTATATAGATATATAAGCTCTTTCCGTCACTGCTGTTCACGAAGTCATGAACAATACAACTGTCACATTTGCAAGAGGTCCAAAATCTCATTCAATTCTGAAAGGCTTTTTAAGAAGCTTAACAGGGAAACCAAAATAAAGTTTGAGCCTTTCAGAAAACATAATAATTAAATTAAAAAAAAAAAAACAAAGGCAAGAAAAGTCATGGCCCTGTTCCTAATTTCCAAGTCATATTATGGCAAAGCGGCTAGTTAGGCAGCATTTTCTCCCCTAACCTAACTGCATCACATCTAAATGCCTTTGTCTGGAATTCAAACCAAGTCAGGGACAGATTTTGACTGACATTTTAATTAGACCAAAATGGTGGTTATAACTTATAACTTGCCGGTGGAGTTTGGTGAAGACAATTAAAAAGAAAAAGCACAAGAAATTTCTCATAGGTCATCTCTGACTATAACATGATTCAACAAAAACAGAACAGATGCTTAAAGTAACCATATAAAGAGAAAATAATGTTGTTTTCACTGAGGACTTTAAAAAGACACCTGAACATGTTTTTTAAAGGATGGACCAGCTTCACCCTCACGCCTTCCATGGCCATTGGCCGCATATTAGATACAAAACAGAGAGATACATACACGTATATATGTAGAGGATCACATGTATGCTTTTCACTGGAACAAGGAAGAGACATGAACAAGTTTTCCAGGTTGGACCAGCTTCATCAAACCTGACTTTTCATGGTCAAATCCTCCGTGCAAGAGGGGGTTGTAAGTGTCTTTAAGATTAGTATTGTTCTTTTCACTGTAGAAAGACCTGATCTAGTTTTCTAATATGGACCACCTTCAACCTCAGACTTTGCCCGGCCATAAGCCTGCATATGACTGAATTTATGATTTTGTCTTTTAGTGTTATTTCAATTTGGACATCTGAGCATGGCTAAGGAAAAGAATTGTGAAAAATAAGGAAGATCTGGATATGGCGCACATAGCTTAACCTACGCAGATCCAAATCACGAATCGAAATTATGCATACGAATAATAATTGGTGTATTACATTGTAATCTTTTATAGATACAAAAACCTTAAGAACAACAGGAAAATAAAAATAAAAATAAAAAAAACTTGGATGACTGAACACATCAAACTCTGTCCATCTTCCTTCATTTGAAACAGATTTCAATGAAGTTGCCCCTTCTGAAAGGATCAGAGAAAACAAAAGTAAATCACCCAACCACCACAGATCTTTTCTTTCCCCTAATAGAGCCAGAAATTTTGATGCCAAAAAATTCATGAAAGAGACTGCACTATATATCTTCCATCTGCTTACAGAGGTCAGGCCAACCCCAGAAATGGCCATGACTCAAAATCCCAGTTTGTCCCGAGAACCCAGGCTTGAAGAAATGCTTTCCTTCGACACCAAAAACACTTTTATCTCTCTTGCTTACTGACTGATCAATGATCTCTGATCAATAGAAACTTTGGTTGTTTCTCATACTCCACAACCCAATCCTCTAGCTTCTGATCCTTTCATGATTCTTAGTCTTTTGCAGGAAGTCCTGAACATGCTGCAGAAAAACAAGAGATATATCTCAGTAAGATTAAGTATTATAGCCAATGGTTAAACCAAGAGACACAAAAACAAGATACACACATGCACACACACACACATATATAGAGAGAGAGAGAGATCTTACTCCCATGGAACATCTCCAACAAGCATCAAGTCACCATCCTTGTCCTCATATGTAGGTGCAAATTCTGACCCTTTGTAACCCTCTCTTTCATTGTACTGACCTGAAAAGGGAGAAAGAAAACCCAAAACCCATGTCATTTTCAGCTTCAGAAGTTAGATTTGCAAGTTCTATCAGAAAGAAAACATATCTTGTGGAAATCTCAAATCTACCTCACCTATGGTTAACTTGAACATGTTTTCTAAAGCTTTGAGGAGTTCTGGATAGCCATCGTAAACCTTCAAATCAATCTTTCTGAGGTATGGAGCGCCATCCATACTCACTTTCACATAAATCCCAGAAGCGTCACCCTCCTGTAAGCTGTTCTTCCTGTAAGATCTGATTGGTGGCCACCCCACAATCTTTGCCCTGTCAAATGAACAAAATCATCAGTTTTAGCCTCAGATCCACAAGATCCCAACATAAAAATAGAAATATTATAAACCTAAATATGTTTAACCTACTTGGCTGGAGGGGCTGATTCATTAGAACCCTTTGTTCCACAATCCTCAGAAGCTTCAGATAAAGGCCTCTTGTTGTTGTTCTTAGAACTAACCACTGATTTTTGTTCTTCCCTTCCTGGCAGCCCCAATCTGAGCTCTGTATCCTTGAGATTGAGATCACTCTCAAAAGCCACTTTGTTTTCCATCTCTCTAGCTAAAACCCAGAAATCCCAGCGAAGAAAATCAATCAATGCCCAGAGAAACCAACCGAGCTCGAACCTTTTATGGTTAAGAGAACAGGCTGCTGAAGAAGCTTGAAGCTTGAAGACGAAACTGTGGGAAGAAATGAAAATGGAGGATTGTGTTTTATAGGGAAAGGCTAAAGATGAGGAAGAAAACTTCGAGTATGAAAGGGCATAAATTGTGGACAAAGACAAGGTAAGGGTGTCGGTAGCAAAAGGAGCAGCTTTAAAGCGAGATGTCGCTGAAAATGGAGGACAAGGTTGGGACAGAGGAGGAGATTCAGAGGGACGGTCGAGATTCGATGTGGGGAATTGTGAGGGGTGGATCTGAACCGTTGGATTTGCAGAGGCCATGTGATTGGGAGAAGAGTGGGTCCCGCGTGAGTGTTTGTTATGGGAATAGCATCGCCCATGTGGGTCCCTCTCTTCTTCATTGTTTCAGACGCCCACGTGTCCGTAACTCGGTGTTCACCTTCTCCCACGATTTTCACTTTTTCACTTCCTAATTCTCTTTGTTAATTGTTTCTAAAAATAAAAAATTTATAATTTATGAAAATGTATTATTATTATTATTAGTATACTTTAAATTAACTTTATCGCAAACTGTATTATTCATAAGTTGCAAACCTCATTACTCATTTTTTACATGATATTATACGTCAAAACGTAATTAGCTATATGATACTATGTGCAATATGATATCATTTAAATTTAGTGGAACATAAAATATTAGTTATGAAAAAAAATTAGATATTACTGTCTCTAATCTTAATTATAAGATTTTATTTATACAGTCTTAATTATAAAATTTTATTTATAATCTACAAACAAAGTCTTAAAACTAAGACCGAGTAGTGTAAGAGACAATTTTAAACAACACTAGTGATAATTTATTTTTGTAATTCATAAATAATTTAATTTTTCGGTACTAATTTTGATTATTAGGTTCTTCATTCTTTATTGTTCCCAAGTTTTATTAATCTTGTAAAATTTAGAGTGAAAATTTTTTTTGGTATAATTTAAAGTATCCCTAAACTACTTTAGACTTAAGATTAATTTTGGTCGAGCTAAGAGTGTCACGGTTAAGACCCTTTCAATAAATGTGTTTTTTCGAATTTGAATTTAGAGTAATTTTTTTTGTTATAACCATTTTTTTCCCTAGGCACGTCTTTTTATTAAAGGCAATGATATTTGATACACTATCAAACACTAAATATAAACATTTCTCTTAATAGAAATTCAAATATTGATTCAACATTTTATGAGGGATTGGCCTTTTTTACGAGATCTAATCTTTATTACTTGAAGTGAGATCTAGCATTGACCCACTCAAAATAATTTGTTTTCTAATTTTGGACCTTATTGGGCAGTAATTACGGTAACATATTTTAAAATTAAAAAAAAAACTTAATTGCCAAGGTAATAACTCATACTGTATTTTTTAAATACACACACCCCGCCAATCCTTCACAGAGTTATAACATGATTGCTTCGATTTTTTTTTTTTGTTTGCCAATGGACATGATTGCTTTGATATTATAAACTTATAAGGATGCTTTAATCAATTTTAAAAAATATAAGTATGAAGCTTTTTTCTAAAGTAATTATTATCATTTCATGAGTAGTTGGTTGACATTTTGCCTTACCTTTTGAATTATATATTTTTATATTAAAATCCTTTTTATAAAATATAAATAATGGAATTACATTAAATCAAACAATTAGTTAAAATGGATTAAATGTAATAAATATGTAAAAATAATGTAACGTACTATTTTTAAAAAAAAATTTATCTATGTGCGGGAGAGAGAAAATTAAAGCGATGATACTAATCAATAATTGTAAAAATATAAAATGCTGAACCGAACATTTTAGACAAATTTCAGACAAGTTATCCGCTTCTCTTATAAATAAAACAAATTATTCCATGCCATCAAAACAAAAATTTTAGTCCTAAAAGATTCTTTTATACGACCTCCAATCTTTAATATTATCTCCAATTCTAATTATAAAACCTTTACAAATAAAGTCTTATAATTGGGAACGGTAATAATACTGCAATTCATTTTTTTCTTAAATTTATAATTTTTTTAAAATATTTCTATTAATTATAAATTTTAAGAAAATTTTTACTAAGATGTAGTTCTAATGCATATGATTAAAAAGAATAATTTAAAAAGATTCATACACATTTATTACCATGTAACTAATTTAACTGATTTTTTTTAATATCACCAAATTATTTATATAGCTCTTATATTAAGAAGGGATAATTAATTCATAGCTCCTTATAGTTTTAACTAATTTTGAATCAGGTCCTTATAGTTTTTTTTCTTTTTATCAGATCCTTATACTTTCACCTGTTTTTAATTAGGTCTTTGTATTTTTTTTTTTATCAAGTCCTTATAAATTCGCCTTATTTTTAATTACGTCCCTGAATTTTTTATTCTTTATTTTATAAATTCTAATAGTACTATTATATAAACATAAAATAGTATATATTATTTAATATTAGTTTATAAACAATAATATTCTAAAGATATTGAATTATTATAATGATTTTAATTTTTTCAGAAAAAAATTAATTGTTCTAAAAAATTTTCCTGAATTAATTAATTCTATTACTTTTTTATTACATAATTATTAATTTAATTTAATTATTAATATTTTATATTTCAGTATTAATCTGTTTAATTAAGCTTATATTTAATTAATAAATAAAAATTAAAACTACATGGACCTGATTAAAAATTTAATGAAATTATAAGGACTTAATTAAAAGAAAAATAAATACAAGGACCTAATTAAAAAAAAGTAAAAGTATAAGGACCTGATAAAAAAAAACTATAAGGACCTGATTCAAAATTCGTTGAAACTATAAGGACTTGCAGATTAATTAACCCTATTAAGAATGAGGACAGAATACATATGCACACACAACTAACGGGAGGATTTTTTTAGTGGCTATTAAATTTTTTTTGCTAGACAAAGACTGAATTAATAAAAGATGGGGAGAAAAAAAGAGTTAATAAAGTAATACTATAATTAGTTGATTAATTAGTGAATTGAAAGGTGGGAATGCGTGGGGGATTCTTTTAGAAGGAAACAGGTTGGACAACATGATGAAATAGTCAGTTGGGGAAGCATTTGTTGGTAGCTCTGGGCCCAATGCTCCGACTTTCCTCTTTATACACTTCCAAAGCATATTTCGTATCCTTTTTGGATTTCCAAATCATTTATTATTGTTATTATTTTCCCCTACTTTTTAACTTAATCCGACCAAATGCTTTGTATCACAAGCAACTTGCACAGATATATATATATATATATATAAAAAAATCGACTCAAAATGGCTGTTTGGCACCACAAGGTTACGTAATAGTCAACAATTTAAACTCTGTAAATATAAAAAAAAATGTAAATTACACACACAGTATCGTTTTGAGAAGATGATAAAAAAAACTTAATTATTTTTTTTTAGAAAGAATATAGGAAAAAAAACACGTCACTGTGAAAACTTTTTTTTCCCCTAACGGAACAAAGGTTTGGATATTTAAGTGGAGCATCTTAATTTTGAGCTCATGTATACATTAAAAAATGTACTTGAGAGAACCAGCTACTATCTTTTTAAAGAATATAAAAATAAAGAAGTAAAAAGATACTCCTCCGATCCTTAATATAAGACCCATTTAACTAATTTGATTATATTAAGGAAGTTAAGTAAGTTAGTTAATTATGAGATAAATGACACACATTTTTCCTAAAACACCATAATCATCTTTTTTAATACCCCCTCTCTCTCTTCTACTTGATTATGGTTGAGGGAGTATCCATAGGGGTAATTTAGAGAAAATTGATAAATATGAGAAATTGGTCTTATATTTAGGACCAAAACTAACTTAATAATTGAGTCCTATATTAAGGACCGGAGGAGTACAACATACTATTCTGGCACTTATTATAAGTCATTTGTAGAAAAAAAATTGTATTCTAAATACAAGTCACTTAAAGAATATTTAATGATCATTTTCTTTTCTTTTTTTTTAACAGATGGTTTTTCAATTTTACTGTTATTTAATTTTTATTGGAAAAGGAAAAGAATGAGAGGGATGTGAAAATAATTTGTAAATGTAAAATAGAGAAGTCTTTAATAAAAATAAATTTGAAAAATTTTATCAATTTAATATATTTATTAGTAATGTGAGAACAAGTTACAGATAATTTATAATAAGGATATGAGTGGCAATAGCAAACTTTCTATTTATAAATCATATAGATCAGAATTCGAAAATCTAAAAAACAAAAAAAGGAAGAAAATGTTGTCTAAAATATATATAAATGAAAATAAAAATAGAAGTTGGTTACAATACTTACATCAAATTTCTTGTATTTATTATATCAAATTTTTTAATCATACGTAACCATATATCCTTTTTGTTTCATAAGAATTTATAATTAAATATTATTAAACACTAATATTTTAAAAATATGACACATGATCATATATGATTAAAGAATTCGACATAATAAACATAAAGAAGTTTAGTTGAGTTTTTTTTTTTGCTTTCAAATTCCCAGCAATAATATCTTCCGCAATGACATTAAAAATGAACAAGAAACTCCCATTTATAGAAGGATTATTTTGACAAAGAATATATTTGAAGTCAATTATTTTAATCAAATTTTTTGACAAGTTTCTTAAAGAGCTACACTTCATTATTTAAAACAAGATCTTCCAATGCCTACGACATCCTCTTTATATCATTTATTCATTTACTTATCATCATAATTTTTATCTTTTATTTTTTAAAAATTGTAAATTAAATAATTTCCACTTGATTTCATATAATTTAGCTATCCATTTAGTACTTAAAACAAAACAAAATATAAATTAAAAAAATTAAATTATAATATTAATTATGCCTTCAGATTAAAAAAATAGTGATTTTTTTGTTAATGCTGATTTATATATATATTTCTATCACACATGCTTCATATATATTAGCAATACAAATAGGTCGCATAATTCACAACTGCAAATAATATAACTGATTAAAAATAATGTTATTAAATTTACATGTTATTATATATTTATATATAGTATATTGAAAATCAAAGAGTTCTTCCATTTAACCACGCGGTAGTGACCTAGTGGTAACCTCACTTGGTCTTTTAACCAAGTGGTGGGCGTTCGAATCCCACCCCTGGGCATGAAAATGTTCCCGTAAGTAGCTGTTTGCCCTTCAGTGGAAGTCTCCGCAGTGAAAAGATTAGTAAATGGAGGTTCCTGCAGTGAAGGGATTAGTCACCACTACCGACAGTGGATACCTTGCGTAAGCACCACCAAAAAAAAAAAAAGAAGAGTTCTTCCATTTTTTGCCAACAAAATCAAAGAGTTCACATTACTTTAAGTTGGGATTACGCATTGACCCCTTGATTTAATGCTTTATGTCGGGATTTCATTTGATTATATAATATTTTTAAGTTGTTCGATAATTTTTGTTTTTGGATTAAAGCCCAATTGTGCGCCTTATTATATGCTAATTTTAATTAATTAATAAGAAATATTCCGCAGTCAACATATTAAAATATTCATTTTAAGTAACAAAGTCAACTATTGTTGGCTTTATTTATATATCGTTACAAAAGATTATAACAGAAAAATAGACATATGCTAGAAAATTAATTACCTCACTTATATAAAAGATTTTAAAATAAATTTATCGTCAAATGAGTAGTAGACCATGTTGAATATATTTATAAGATAGTATTCTCTCTTCCCTCCTAAAAAATTTAAGTATATAACCATGCAAATTCTTTTGTATTATAAGAGTATAAACAACTTTTCCTAAAAAAAAAAAAAAAAAGAGGCGGACAAACTTCCAAGAATAATTTTTAAATTTGTCATTTAGAGGTTTCTATTTTATGTTGAAAAATATAAAAATAATTTATACTAAATTATAAAAAAAGGTCAAGTATCATCAACTCAATTAGGGAAACTCTTCCAAATACACTTTTTATGATACTCCTCCTATTCTAAATATAAGACTCATTTTGTAATGTAAATGGGTCTTGTATTTAAAACCGGATGAGTAAAACATTTCAGTGTAACATATTATTTTCAATCCAAAAAGAAAAGCTACACTATTTTAAACAGAAATTGGGATATATTTTTAAGCACCAGCACACCAATAGGGTGTCAAAGTTAAGATACACTAATTAAAAATAATAAATATTATGAATATATATAAATTTATATTATTCATATTTTGTGAATAGATTAGTCTGTTAAATATAACAATATTTTTTTTAATATGGAAGAGTGATAAAAAAAACCATTTTTACTATAAAATGCATTTTTTAATTCCTAGTGCATAACTTATTGATCCTTACATTTTATCACCGACTTGCCCTTTTTTCTTTTTCTTTTTTTTAAAAATCTTCCTTTCCGTTGCTTTTTATGTCTCGCTGGAGAAAAAGCAAGAACCAATAAAATCCAAGTTTTGACATGCTGTCCTGCGAACACAATGCCGTGGATTTATTCTTTCGGTTGGATTAAACAGAAGCATGTGATTTAATTTTGTTTTTTTTATTGAAATATGTTCACATGAAGCTTCATTTTGGGATCGATAATTAAGATATTTAAGCAGTTATTTCACCTATTTTCTGTTTTATTTTTAAGTTTAAACCATATTATGAGCCGTCGGATTAACTCAATTTATAAATTATGTAAGTTTTTAACGTATTTTTTGATGCGGGGCAAAAAAAAAAAAACATATTTTTTGATGACTTGGTAGATGTCAAAATTGATGTATAATTATATTAGGAAGACTTAATAATAAATACCAGTATTTCTTTATTGTTTTACTACAAGTGGAAATGAATTACAAATTAAGGTTTTGCCTCAGACAAAAATAGCTTGTCCTTTGCATTGCTGCTGGAAAATATTATTCATCCGATCTTTAATATAAGATCTAACTGAAAAGTTAATATTGATCTTATATATAAGAATTATTTCATATATTTATTAATTTTTTTCAAATTAATTATATTGATATTTCTCTAGTAATAATCAATAGGAGAGGGAGAGAGAGAATCAAGAAAGATGTTTGCAGTGTTTAAAAAAAAATCATATTAACTAATTTAACTTAATATTCTTAATATACTTAAATTAGTTAGCTAAGTCTTACATTAAGAACTAGAGGAGTACTACCTCTTCTACTTAATATAAGATCTAGTTTGTAGTTAATTGAACTACAAACTAAATATATTTTTTTTAATTTTGAACAAACATACATCACCAAGAAGTTTTTCATCCCAAAAATAAATTTGGTTGAACTAATATATCACCAAGAAGTTTTTCACCTCAAAAATAAATTTGGCTAAACTAAGATTAATTGAATTTCAATTCTTTTATTTTATTTTTATTTTTTATTTTAAAACCTCAATGATATTTTTCAAAATATCAAATCAAAATTGTTCAAATCAGATGAGTTCTTCAAAAAAAATTTTTTTAAAAGGAACCATTGAAATTTGAAATGATGTGTTGTCAACAACATAAAGGAAGCAGATATACATGTCATAATTAAGTAGATATTTTAATATGAATAAGATATGGTTTCTTCAATTCATTTCCACAAGTCATGTTAGTTGCCAGACAATGCATAATGAATTAGAATCTCTGTGCACCACAAAGTGCCTAGCAATTCATGTCATTGATAAGTATTTGGTCAAAAGCTGTCAATTTTAATTAATTCCCATTAATTCTTATTCCATATCAAATTTGAATATTTCTCTATTATTATTATATCATCCCTTCCCTTCCACAATAATTTCAATCAACATTAATTGATATCACTTTCTGGGAAATTAAACAAAATAAGTAAAAAGGATATATCCTAATTCATTATTTCAGACATTCATTCCCTATTTCTCTATCTAATGGGTGCGAAGAGTTTCTCCTTACATCATGTAATAAATAACAAATATAATGCTCTCATATTTTTTTGTGTAAATATTTTTTTTAAAAAAATTGAGTGGTGTTGAAATGAGTTTGTGTGATTTTGATTTAACTAGCAGGAAAAAAGAATTTTACTTAATGTATTTTATGTTTATTAAAAATTAATAAAATTATGAAAAAAATTTAATGTGATCTGTGATCAAATTTTCACAATTTCCTTGATTCAAAATTAAATGAGAATGAACGTGCAATTTTCCTATTCAATATATATATATATATATATATATTCTAAGGTTTTAAATTTAATGACTTGGTAACACATAAAACTAAAAAAGTCCTTACAAAAAGAGATAATTACTTGGTAATTGTATTGGATACAAAATGACATCTTATGAAAAGAAAAATGAGTTATGTCTTTTGAAATTACAAATGTATTTGTTGTATTTTCCTCTCTTTGATATGCGAATAATCGTTATTTCAAAATTTTAATGCACACATAACTTAAAATTTGAAATAGAAAGCTTGAAAAAAATTGACGAAAAGCCCTTAATTAAATATTTTGTTGATGAGAAGAACCTGATAAATTCTTACCCACAAAAAATACCGATATTTTGTCCATTTAGTATACATAGAGTATTTGCACTCAGATTTAAATAATTCTCATTAATAAAATGGGGGACATATCGCCAATATAACAAAATTCGTAATATGAAAGTAGACATATTTTCACTTGCACGACACATAGAAATAAGATGTATGGTTTATAACTAATAAATAGCATAGCATGCCTTGTTAAAAATACTATAGTTTTTATCAGTATTGTCAAACTCGCGAGTTCACTCTCTGAGTTTAACATTTTTATGTTTTTAGCTAACAAAATCGTGATAACTGTAAACTTAGTTAAACTTACGAGTTCATTTATTGAATTTATCGTTTTTACGTTTTTAACTTACAAAATCATGCCAACTCGCTCTTAAATTCATATTAAATTTTTGAATTTGATTATGTTTAGTGACTTTATATATGATTTTTATAGAAATTTTTTTGTTGAATATAATAAATTATGGATATAATTTCAATTATTTAAATTTAAAATATATTTAAATGAAATTGATATTATTTTTTATATATTAATTATTTGATTATATATTTTTAATATCAGTTTATTAATAAAAATAAACTCTTACGAATTCACGATTTAAGTTTAGGATCCGAGTTTACATCATTATCACGAGTTTGTTTAAACTCGCGAGTTTGATAATCTTGGTTTTTATATTATCTCTAATTCTTAATATAACATTCAGTTAACTAATTTGAATATTTAAAAAATTATTAAATTACTTTAAAGTATTTTTATTTATTATTTTTTTACAAATTAATTTGTGTTACTTAAAAATTGACATATAATCTAATAATACTTTTAAGTATTTTATAGAAATCATATACCATATGTGATAATTAAATAATTTAGTAACTTTCTTAATCTTTCTAAATTACTTAACTCAATCTTATATTAGAGGCTGGAGGTAGTATATGGCATAAAGTCTAAAATCAAAGTGGTGTGACACAAGACATTTATGATTTATCTGAATCCTTACTATAAATGGATGAAACAAACAAACAAACAATGAATAGTCAAATCAAGTCCAGGCTCAAGAGTGGAATCCAGTGGACGAAGGATGCTAGAGAGATGTTGAAGATATTAATTTTTTAATATAATATCCTTGGTTAATTATATAATTTCTTAACTAATTAACTACACTCCTTGAACTAAGAATTTTATTATTTTATTAAGAATAACTAATTTTGTTAATTCATAAGAAATTATTATCAACTACTTATACTATAATAGGAATTCGAGTGACTATTTTCTTTCTTTCTTACCTTTTTTATCCCAAAGAGAGAATACAGGAAACAAGTCTTTCCCGTTTTCTGCCGATCATTTTTTTTTTTTACTTTTTTCATTTTTAACTATTAAATTGACACATATTAATAGTTCTTTTTTTTTTTTCCCTAATTACACATATTTACAATTTGGACGTGTGAATCAATGAGAGCATAATTAATTAGAAGTTGAGCATCACTTTCTATTTGAGCTGTTTTGGATAAGCCAAGTCCCATGTCCTTATGAATTGTCACCACAATCATAATTACGTACCTTCATCTTCCTCATTCTTGTGTTACACACCTCCTCTCATATTTGTGGACTCAATTCATCTTCCTGTGTATCTCTCTGTCCATCATTAATTGTGACACCAAATCCTATCTGTGTTTTCTTTTCAGCAAGAAAAGTTAATTTAATTGGCTAGTAAAAATTCATATATATTATATCTTATAAGAACAAAATTCAAATCTGAGTGTCCAACATGTAAGGATTTCATCAATAAGCAGGTCATAGTTACATCAACAAGCGCTTCTTTAACCTTAAGATTTGCTTGCTCCACTTCAAAATATAAGATGTTAACCAATTTACATGAACTAGAGAATGTTATTAATTAAGTTATTAAATGTGTTCTAAATTGATAAAATTAACCTATGTTATTCTTATGATAAAATTATTTTTCAAATACTTTTACTCCTCCGGTCCTAAATGTAAGACCCTTTTTGTAGTGTAATTAAGACTTTTTTGTAGTGTAAATTACATTACAAAAGGGGTTTTATATTTAGAACCGAAGGAGTATTATCTATCACTTCTCTCTCTCTTTTTGAAATACTTACACAAATTAAAGCTTAAATATTGAAATACGCTAACACCAGGGTCAAGCTCATATCTCATCCAAATATAACAAGTGGTGTTGATATTAAAACAGGTAATCACGCTCATCATAGTTGATTGGATATGCATACATGTAATGAAAAACCCCTCTCTATTGTCCCTTCACATGTGGTAAGGACCACAATTGCACACCAAGGCTTCTTTGTCAAAAAAATATTATAAAAGAGGAAATCAAGTCTGGAAATTTTTTAAAAATAAGTAATAATTTAGTATACTATATACGTATATTTTATTTAAAATGTGTAATATATTGGACGACTTAATAGTAAGTAGTCCCCTTCAAAAAAATATATAATTAGCGGAGACAAGAAGATAAAGGTATTAAATGTAGGTAGACATGCAAGTGAGACTTGGAATTTTGAAAGCACCACAAAATTTTTTCCAAATATAATTTGATGAATGAATGAGGAATTGGTGATTTAGATCACACCGTGGTTTCATTTGATCCAAATACATACGGTCTCATAATTAAAATGGGACCCTTGCATTTGTACAAAGTATGATACACGTCATATTGAACAATGTGATTTTATATGATTTTAATAAGCATGATATATTGAATATTCAGATCTTATAGATGAGAAAATAATTATCTTCAATTAAATCTGAGGATGATCAAATCTAATTCTATAGTACTTAAATGCCAAATAACTATGTAAAAGATATTTAAGAAAGTACAAGATAACTATATTTAAGGAACTATGTAAAAGATAATGGTAATTGCCAGGAACAAGTTCATGACATACGGATTATATTTAAGGAAATAACCCTTGAAACCCTAAATTAAATTTGTTTATGTTAAAAATTAGCATTAAATGTGATTGGGTATAATGTAAAGTACAGAAAATCAAACTAAGTTATTGAATATGAACGCGTAGTAATTTGATGACTGGTCATCCAATCGCAGCTGAATAGAGTTAACCCAATCATGACTAATATAATACTACCTCTTATTTTTAATACAGGATCTCGTTTGACTTTTATTTTCGTTTTAAATAAAAAATATCAATCTATTTTATCTTTAATATTTATGTCTTTTTGAAGATATTCCTTCTAACAATGGTAGTTCTAACCAATACATTTGATTAGCAAGGATATTTTAGGAAAGATGACACCTATTTATGATAAATAACTAACTTAACTTCTTTCCTTAATCTTCTCAAATTAGTCAACTAACTCTTATAATTAGGACTGGAAGTAGTATAATTTAATTCTTAATGTATAAATAACGTATAATTTAACAAAATAGAATTAACAAAGCACAAATGTGGCTGAGAGCTTTTTTTAAAAAAAAAAAAAATCAAAACGGTATCATTTTAAGCTTAGTAATGAGAGAAACAATATAAAATTTGACTTGATTAAGTCCTAAACTCTTGATCAGATTGATTAGAAAACTAATTGATTAGTTAGCCTTTAATATTATGCCATAATTTCCAAGTTCAATGTATTTCCAGGTTTTGTGTCTATCTGGGAAGAATATGAAACAAGCATATTACAAAGGGACATAGTAATATTGTGGAAAGAGATGTGATTTGAATGATTTATGACAATACCAAACAGAAGTTATCCCCACACTTTTGGACCTTTTTGGGTTGTTGTTCATTTTGAGATTTTCCCCTCCCAACAATGCTACCTTTCACAATAAAGCCAAGCTAGGGACCCATCATCAAACTTCATTTTCACTCACAGATTAATCTTTGTTAAAACAGTTAGAGCTTGGGGTTAATTATATTACAATATGTTTACTTCATTATACAGTTTATTTTTATGTTGATTGGTATTGATCAATGAGAAAATAACTAATTACATTTTTTTTTCACAAATTGTAAAGAGTGCATTTCATTTTTCAAATTTTGTATAGTTAGTGAGAAATGCATTTAATCTGTCTATTTAATATTTTATTTCTTGCACAATTATGACTTAGCTTAAGGTTTTTTCTCGTCATAACTCATACACTTGTATCATTCACGGAGAGTTTATATATGCAACCTCGCACTTATAGAAGTTTTAAGAGAGGTATTTCATATGTTTTAACCTATAAAGCCGTGATAATAATAAACTCTAATGTTGAGACTACATTGCCTTTGAGAACAAGTAAATATACTGATTCATTCAACAATTTTTTAGTCTAATGACATACTACCTCAATCCTGTTTATAAGATTCCGTTTATAGATCATAAACGAGATTTTATAAATAAGACCGAGGTAGTATGAATTTTCTTATGTGTATGTACAAGGCCAAATGTTCAATTCCACGTATATTGTAACATCATGTTGTTAGTGTTTATCTTTTTAATTAAAAAATTTGATTTACAGGAAAGGCGAAATTTTTTTGGAGTGTCATTATTTTTTCTGAGATAAAAAAATGACACATAAATTAAAATTCTCGGGATAACAACTCTATAAATATTTAAAAAATATTTTTATGTAAATAGAGTAAAATTATTATTTTTTTTTTAAAAAAAACTAATCCAAATAAAAGGCCGTAGAAAAGCAAAAAAGGAGAGAAGGAAAGGGACGGGAGAACACAGGAGGGGTGTCGCTTGTAGGCAGGAATGAATCATTGAACGGTGGGGCCCACAAAAGAGGGTGTAGGGGTGGAGGCTAGTGAGAGAATAGGGAGTAGGGGGGTACCACGTCTCTAAGGTGAAGCCCACTCGTGCACTTCCTCCACGCAACCCCACCAGCCAACCTCCTGATAAAGCCCGCCCCAACGCACGCACACGTACGCCTCGTGGTTACCCTCAAACCAACCACACTGGGATTTCATGGATAGGGCTTGGTCAACTATTTTGAGCAAGTTATCAAAATAGTCTTCAGAGCGTAATAAATCAATATTTAAATTTTTATTAGAAAAAATATCCGCATTTATTCAAGAATTCTAACCAAATTGATGGAATTGGAGTTGATATATTTTTTTGGGATAAATTTGTAATTTTACTCATACTCTTATTTCTTAGGTATACATAGTATTTCGATCTTTTTAATGGTATATTTTTACTCTTGATCTTTTTTTTTTTGCATTTGAAAAATAAGAATAGGATAAAATTGTACAAAAAAATCATGAGTTGAATTGCACAACTAAAAAGATCGAGATGTTGAGTGCGCTTGAGAAATAAAATTAAAGATAAAATTGCACCTTCACCTTTCGGTTGAACTAAAACGTAGGAAGTGTTTTTATATAAATTGAGACAAAATTCTTTTCACATACTTAGTATTCATTTAGTCCTATTTATAAGTCACTTCCAATATATTTTATACAGACCAAAGAAACTTTTAAATTTCACTAACTCTCATTTAAAATTCAACAACTTTCCAACTTTATCTCTATTTAATATACATTATACCTCATCTAAACAAAATCAACACAATAATAAATGAAGGGTGAAATTGTACATCCATACAAAAAATTTCTCTCAGTGCCTTACAAATAGAGTCAAAAAATATCTTCTTTCTGCTTTATAAATAAGACTAGAGAAGTATTCCATAAAATCTCTTTTAAAATTATGATTTGGTTTTCATCTAAATATCCATAAACTTAAAACAATATCATTGTGACTTTAAGGGGAATAGCAGCTACTTAAATTTGTGCTTTGATAATTCTATCTGTTGGATTACTTGGGATTTATACGCAGTCACACATGAGTTTTCTATTTACTCATTAATTTAATGTCTTTTTTTATTTAAATATTATGTTTTAATAATTATATTTAATCAAGTAACATTATTTTAATATGATTGGTTGGATCTTAATCAACCATAGTTACGCTGCTGGCCATCGAACCATTATTTCGACATGTTTCATAATTAATTTGATTTTCAATCCCTTAAAAATATATAATCTGATGGCATGAAAGCTATTTATGGGTACAAAAAATCATAGGCTCGATCTTAGTTATAATTTTACGCTGTTATTGCTCATTTTTATGAGCAAAAAAATTCGAACCAAACAAATATAAGACATGCACGATGCATACTTTTCATTTAATTTATTTATCATGATATAAATTTTGGATTTCTTAAATTTTTTTTACTTTTTAAAAAACTTTTTCTTTTTATTCTACTGATGTAATCATCTGCTATTTGATAATATCGTTTTACATTTTAATATTGTTAAGCTCATAAGGACAACTATATCCAAATGTGATTTTTCTTAGTCCTCAAGGTTGAAATTCTTGATTTTATTTTATTTTAATGGATTTTAAGTTCTTTTATCTAACTCGACTAAGCCGCCATCGCTAACTGCTTTGCATTTTTTTTCCCCTTAATTATTTTTCATTTCAAATATAGCAGAGCGCAAAATATGAAAATAATATTCTTTTTATGCTTGTCAAATTTAAAAAATATAAAAATAAAATAATAGGATGTAAACATCTGAAGTATCCATATAAGACATGATCAACTGATCATAAATTTAAAGGGCCCCATCCCCCACGGCCACCAGTTATGATTTTAGTAGTGCCTTTATTAATTTATTTTCAAAATAATTCTTACACGCAGATTAAAAGCATTATTAAATTGCCTAAATTTAGAGAGACTAGCTAAAATAATTTCGCATTAAAGATATTAAAGTACTTGAGCTCCACCTATCATTATTTTCATTAATAAAAAGTAAAATTATATTTAAAAAAAAGGAAACCTTGGTAAAAACATCTCATTTTAAAAACTTAATTGGCTAAAAGAATTTAAATTTGAGCAAATACAGCTATGATTCGTGAGTATAACTTTTCTTTCACTGTGTGCAACATATTTTTAAGTGAGTGCAAATGACTTCCATAATAACATTGCATACAACGGAAGAAAAGTTGTACTCATAAATCATAGTTATACTTATTTAAATTTAGATCTTTTTAGTCAAATAATTTGTCAAATAGAGACTTTTAACCAAATATTTCTAAGAACTAATGAATATTTCATTGCAATTCTTGCTCGGTTAATAGCTGTATTTTGAAACAAAACAGAAACTTCAAGGCAACAATCATTTTAAAATGAAGGGAATATATAAATATAAATAACTAAATACTTAAATGTGTACTTTTCATAAAATTTAAAGAAATAAGCAGCGCTAGCTCATGAATGTTACAATTTATTATGAATTCTTTATTTTATTTTGAAATTTGAATTTGACTATACTAATAGAGGGATGGCCATGGCCATGATGTTGTGGGGGCGGCGCACGGTGGCCATAAATTATGAGATTCCAAAAAAAATACTTGGTTTAAAAATTCAATTTGGATTAGCCAATCAAACTAGTAAACTGGTAAATTCTTCCGGTAAAAAAAAAAAACTGGCAAATTCTTGTAAATTAACCTGAAGAGTTTTGAAAGTTTAGATTTTATATTTATTTATTTATTATTAAACTTAAAATGTCTGGTAAATTCCGGTAAATTAGCCTTAGGATTCTAAATTTGCCTTTGTATTTTAGAAAGTTTATATTGTTGGATTATGCGTGTTTATATATGAATGCTCCATTTTCTTGTGGATTAATGCTTTTATAATTCAAATATTGCTCTTATTAGAGTTATATATAAATATTCGTTTTACATATTTTAATTAAATTATATTGTTGTTGGGAAAAAAAATTAAATCATATTGTTTTAGTCGTGAATGTGTTGAACCGGTTTAACCACGGTTAAACTACTAACATTTGAACCATTGTTTTGGCAAAATGAATATTCAATTCGAGTTTCCATAATTGACCAAAATGAACTTGACGGAGAAAATAGGGTTGAGGGGAGTTATATATGTTTTGGAATATAGCCAAGTTCAATGAAACACATACAAATGACAATATTCTTCATTCAATGTACTGCGTCCGTGCTTGGTATGGTCCATTTTGTCCTTCTTGTCTCTTATCAAAAGTGAATCAAACCAATTTACATTAGCATCATTGATAAGATCGAGCAATCATTCTTTAAATTAAATTTGAAGTTTAACATTTTTTTTATAGATAAAATGAAGATACTATTTGCTCACGAAATGTGAAGGAAGATTAATTAGTCTCTACTACTACTGATAGAGGATATTTCTATATTAAAAAAAAAAGATGGATCAAAGAAAAGTTTAGATATTTAGACTTGAACAATATTATTAGAGTCAAATTAATTTGACTATTTCAATGGAAAAAATGAGTGTTAGAAGCAGTTGAGAACTTCTAAAAACATTTTATAAACTTAGGCTAAATCATAATAGATTCAACATAGATATTGAGTTCAAACTTTGAGTAAGGAAAAAAAAATCATGCGGAGGGAGTATATAAAATTCCAAATTAAACTAGTTACTATTTAAAAGTATCAAATATTAAGGCCGGATTTAGCATGTGAGATTGAAGCGTTGTGATTGGCTAATACCATCTTTAGTCTTTAATATAAAACCCCCTTAACTAATTTAAGAAGATTAAAAAAACTAAAAAATTACTCTAACATATGTCATCCTTCGGTCGGTCTTCTCCCTCCATTGACGACAAGCATTATGTTAGAATATTATGAGTTGTATTTTCTTAGAATTAGAAGGTTTGACCGACAACTTTCTACTTATGGGAAGGTTTATATACATTAGGCTACTAAGCCACAGGGTCATTGGCTCCTTACTAATAGATTTGTTAATTACTTATCTGTACATATATTAACGCTTAGGAGGCTTATATGCAAAAAGCTCAAAATTTGAGTGGGTTTTGTACAAGAAAATTATACTTAAAGAGGTAAAGGGTAAGAAATTATTTGCGTACGATTGACAGTTGAATGGTGTTTTGTGTTATTCAGCCTGTTTTATTATTCACAGGAATGGGCATCAAATCTCAAAATGAAAAATAAGAATATATGAAAAGTTCAAACAAACCATTTACTAAAATTCGGTTTAATAATATTTTAAAAATATTGGTAGAAGCATTTTTTTGTCACAACAAAGATTAGGTGAGTTAGACGCTGGACCCTTAGAACAGAAACACGCCTTTAGAATTAAAAAGTATTCACAAAGTTACTTATACTATGTAAATTACGAATTGCCTACTAACAATATCTTCACATCAAGAGTGGGATTTGAACTTATAATTTTGTGGGTTATGAGCTGACTCCTTATCAGCTAGATTAACTCTTGGCTATTTATACTTGGGATTTTTTTTTTTGGGTTGGGTAACTGGTAGGATTATGTACTTCTACAGAAAATTTTAAATCATTTAATTTACGAGGCCCAAAAAGATTGGCTTTTTGGTCAAGTCCAGTGGGCTGTAAGAAACTCGCGCATGTGGTAATCGGCTAAAAATCTGAAAATTAGTTATTGTAATTGCTAAAAGTACAATTATTTCTGTTTAAATTCCGAAAATTATTTTTTAATGTTGTAGTTCTTGATTGATTTTATCTTTAAATTTAAGTAGAATAATGATATGAAGGTGTAAATTGTATGTTAGAAAAAAAAATGACACACGTCCATCCCACAATAATAAATCATATCATTGTCACTCTCAATTAAATAATAAAATAATGTTGATGGAACAAATACACACACTCAGTCGAGGGGATTTATTCAATTATTCATATAAGATCTTTTTTGGTTCAGTTGCATTAGTTCTTTGGAAGTTAAATTTTTACAAAGTTAATATATACTACTTGTAGTACTTAATATAAAAGCTAATTTGACTTTTAATTTGGTTTTGGATATAAGACTCAATCTCTTTTATCTTTTATATTTATCTATTTTTTCAAAATAGTTCTTATAGTAGTTGCATATGTTAAATATTCTATCAAATAGTAGTTCTAACTAATATATATGATTAGCATATTATCAAAAAATATATATATGATTAGCAGGAATATTTTAGAAAAAACAATATATATTCATCACAAAATCTACTTAAATTAGTCAACTAGCTTTTATATTAAGGATCGGAGGTAGTATGTTCCTTGGTTAATAATTTTATATCGTATGAAAGGTTATTACAATTATTTATCTTAAATAATATATTATTTTTGAAAGTGGAATTTGTTTAACTATTTATTTGGTATGAGAAAAATGGAAGGAAGGGGAGAGGAGGAAAAATTTTAAGGAGATCAATTGAAAAAATTGAAGAAATAGGGTTAAAAGCTTTTAATTATTTTTTATTATTCTTTTATCTTACACCTATCTACTAAAATTTTAAAACCTCATTATTGTAATTTTTGAATTGAGCTCATTAAATTTTTTCCTCTTCCCCCTCTATTTTCCTCATATCAAACATAGGGCAAGTGTTGGTCAGTATGTTACTTTCTTAGTTGTGAGGGACATGTGAGTCGTTAACTCTTTGCAGTTAAGATTTTTAGCAAAGTTAATTAGGAAAATGAATTTCATCACTTCTTAATTTCTTATGAATCCACGCAGACTTCCCCTCCCTATTTAACCAATGGACAATCCACAATATAATTTCATGACGACAAGTGAAAACAATAAAATAATGAGAAAATTAGTAAGAAGTCCTACAATAAATAAGTAATACGCATATATCAACTGTTCTTGTATATTAACTTGTTATTACATGCTACTTGTTTGAGACTTTTTAGTAAATAAATTATTTATGTGAGATTACAAAGTATCTTTCTCAATAATAATCAAGCCCTTCGCACACTCTTTTGCCTAATAAAACAATTTACAAACTAGAAAAGAAAGGATATGATGACTTGCTTTATTTGGGTCAAAAAAGGAATGAAGACATGCATATAAAAACTTTAATGAATGCCCAAATTGTCAATGACGTGCCCTTAACGTTTAACTTTAAATATGAATATTTTGATTGATGAGTTAAAGTTTTCTTTATTTTTGTTGGGAAGTCAAATATGGATAGCTAAAGTTGAAGCAATATATGGGAGACAACATCCCATGAAAATGTAATCATGCTTTTCACTTGTTTCACCATTGTGAGACATATTATGAACTTGTCAACATGGTGAAAACAAAAATAGTGTTGTGCAAGTTTCACGACTTGATATTATTTCTTTTGCACTATGCTTTTCCTATCCAAATTTCTTCTGAAATTTCTTTGTCAGTTTGAATAATAATGGAATAGGCCCTCTTATTTTCCTACTTCTTACAAATCTATAGTTTTCAACGAGGGACCCTGCACTTGAAGCAATAATAGCATAGTTTTTGACAAGAATTTATATAGGCTCTATTTTTTTTTTTTGCCAACTGTATAGGCTCTATACTTAATTACTTATGTCCAAATATGAAACTAGTCAAACTATACTAATAATTGTATGAATAATGAAGTTTTTTTCATAGTTTTTAGTAAACATATTGAATAAATAGTTGTTATCAGACTCTATGAATGATGCAGATTTATTTTTATCAAATATATTGAATATTTGTGGGTCTTATGTGTTGTACAAAATTTAATGAGCGAGTCACATTATTTTATTAATGAATATGGTATAGTTCGTTACAAATTTTATATAGATTATTATACTGATGATTTAGAGATGAGTCCATGGCAAAATTATTTTGTCAATTTGAGCATTTAAGTGTTATTCTCTTTGGTCCCCGACGTAAGAATTAATTGAGGGATTTACTTTGATCTTAAATGTAAGATTTTATTCCAAATTTATAATCCCTTCTAAATTATTTTTATTAATTGTACAAATTAAATGGTATTTTCAATCATCAAAAACCCTCTATTTGGATGGGAAGAAAAGTTGAGAAGAAAGAAAATGAGAGAGAAAATATTATTACCTCTCATGGTTAGATAAACAAGAGAAAACAGAAAGGAAAGAAAATGAGTAAAATATGAATGACTAATATACCCTTTCTATTATATTAAAATATATCTTGATTAAAATCAAATTAAATGTCATAATGAAAAGGGAAAATTCTAATTAAATCCATTTGAAATAGAAAAATCCTAATTTAAGCCTACATTTTTAACAAATTCTTAATTAGGCCAAGAGGCCTAATTGGAGATTTCTAAATATTTCTAAAAGACCAAAATGCCCTCTGTAATTAAAAAGCCTAATTTTAGTCTTAATTCTTTTAATTGAATTTAACTAACATGTTTTTTCTTTAAATATTATCATATGAAAATTTGGCCAAAAATATTATCATATAAAAAAAATAAAAATCACGATTATGGCCAATAAAAAAAATTGAAGAGTCAAGATAAAAAAAAATACATAATTTCTAGATATCCATAGAATTACAAAAATATGGGAACTAATAAAAATTTTACGATTTCAAATGTCAAAGATTAACAGGATCAAAGATTTTTTTTGTGAGAAAAAATCAAATAAAAGATTCATGAAATTCTTGAATATCTATCAAAATTAATTTTACTGTTTCAAAAATTACATTGAGACTCATCAATTCATCTTCAATTTTTCGGTCTCCAAGATTTATTCAATATCAAATTTTTATTATATAAAAAATAACTAAAGGGCCATAAATTCTAGAGTTGACATAACATTTACAAGTACGAAACACAACTTTAACATAAAGTCTAAGAAAGACCACATCCTCATTAGTAAATCTACTAGAATAATTAAAACTAAAATTAGGCTTACACCTACATTCAATTTTCCTTTTTGATTACAAAGAGGTATTTTCGTCTTTTAGCAACATTTAAAAATCCCTAATTAGGCCTCTTGCCCTAATTAGGAATTTGTTAAAAGTATAAGCCTTAATTGGAATTTCATTATTTCAGATGGATTTAATTGGGATTTTCCCTAATGAAAAACCATATTTACATTAACATAATCATATAATTTAAAATCAAATTATTTGATAAAGATATATTATCATGTTATTTTATTTTAATATCAAATAATTTTATAAAAAAAGAAAAAAACATTTTGTGTAATATAATGTTAAAAAAACCAAAACAATAATTTTACTTGTTTTTCCTTTCAATTCATTTTAGAAGGATTTTTGTAATTTTAGTTATTTTATCTTTTTTAATCAAACAAACAGAGAAGAAAGACTTGATAATAATAAATAAATTGAAAAAATAAAAAAAATAATTAGGTATTATTTTGCTAAAAAAACATATGTAAAGATAGAGAGGAAAAATATATTTTCTTCTTATTTTCTCTCCATATATGGAGAGAAAAGTTGGGAAGAAAATGGGTTGTGGGACCCATCACATTTTCTTCCCAACTTTTCTTTTTTCCCACTTTTCTTCCCTCATTCAAATAGGGAAAAAACCACTTCTCCCCCTATTTTCTTTCCTAGTTTTCTTTCCTCTCTTATTTTCTCTCCATCCAAACATAGCGCAAGAGTAGTTTTCAATACAAATAATATAATTAAATATAGTATTTTAGAAATATTTTTCAGTTTAATATCCTATACGTAAAATAGATATTTATATAGTAGTCTCCCACACATGGGTATTCTTTTTAATTTTATAAAAAAGGATATTAATAATAATTTTATGAATGAATTTCCTCAGAATGATGCTAAATTTACATAAATTTCCCTTTGCTTGCAAATCTTACGAAAATCTCTTTTAGAAGTCAAAAGTAAATTATATGAACCTCTTTGCAAATTTACGAAACTCTCTCCTTTAAATAAAAAAGGTTTACACAGTTATTTTTAAAATGCCAAAAAAAATCTTTTATATTGAGAAAAGTTTCGTATACACATAAGAAAAAAAAAAGGTCTTTATGAATTTGAGAAACTTTAGAAGTGATCCAATTTTACTCATGAAAAGGATTAAATTAAAAAGTATACCATATGTGGGATTCACCAAAGTAAAATCATACTCCTATGTTATATGTATTGACTATTAGAAAAGATTTCTTATCACGTTAGAATCTTCTTAGGGATGTGTGTTAATGGCCATCCTCTAACATTTTGATTAGTAATATTATTTTTTCTTTGGCCAACTATTTGTGATTTTACTATATTATTATTTATTATGTGTTATATATTGTAAAGAAGAAAGAGAAGGACAACACAAGTAGAATCTTTTTGGACATATTTACCAAAAACAGGATTCTTCTAATCTTCTTTTTGTAAAGTATGGTCATCCGTTTGTCAGCCACTAATTAAATGTGATTTGCTATCCTCCGATCCTTGATTTCAGTTAATTAGGTTTATATGTAATCACTTAAAATATAATCCATATCCATATGGTTTGTTAGAATATTTGGTGGAGGGAGCCAATGGCATATGTTGGTGGGGTGAAGTGAAAAAAAAGACTTGATTTTCTTAAATAAGGTTGATAATTTGACGAATTTTAAAAACCTATCTTTAATTAAATATAACAATGCGTGCTTAGTACTAATTGGTATTAGATGGTTGTAGACAAAACACTGTTAATGGAGTTTCTTGATCCATTTGAGACTATGATACTATTAATTGAATTCAAATTATCAGTAGTATCAAATATTCTATCCAATTTTTAATTTTTTTTGCCAGCATAGCCAATTTAATATAACTACTTGAGTAATTAAAATCATGTTACATTTGTTATAATTAATCAATTTATTTAACTTCTTTAATTCATCTAAATTAGTTATATAGCTTCAATTTTTAATGTAAGAGCTACTTAACTGATTTATGTAGATTAAAGAAGCCAGTAAATAAACTAGTTACAATGAATGTGATATGTTTTTTCAGGACAACCATTAAATCATATATATATATAAGTTTAGAAATTAGGTAAATTAATTTGAGAAAAAATGATAAATACAAGAGACAAAATAAATAGAGATATGATATTTAGGATTAAATGATTCAACCCCAATCTAGCTTTTATATTATCATTAGGGATAGATGGAAGTGACATGTGTTTTTTCAATAATAGAAAGTAATTGAATTAAAGATTTCATTAATAAAAACCCTTGAGTAATCAAAAACATGCGAGCTTTTTTCTAAATAAATAAAAAAATGATAAACAACATCAATTTCTAGCTTAGATTATTTTCTTTTACAGAAAGTAAATTACATTTTAAATGATGGAAAAAAGCCACGTGAAGTGCAAGCACGCACAATTTCGAATTAGAGTATTCTCAAAAGGATCGAATCAATCTGGAACGGTTGGGGAAAAATCTTTTGTCTCAGAAAGCTAATTAGTGAAATCAAGTTCAGTTATTGACTAAATCTAAATAATAAATCATCAATTAATTAATATCCATAAAACTACATTCGAAAAAACACATAACATTTAAAAACACGTACACTTGATTTTTCTTTGAAAACGAAACAAAATAAAATAAAAGGAGTCATTGGTCAGCCCCCACCACAGTGTCGACTGTCTCAACTTCCACCAACATTTGGAATATTATTATTGTGAGGGTGAGATTCTCTTATATACATATTTTCTTTTGTAGGGCCAACACTACTTATAATTTAACATCTGGATCACTGATAACTTGTTATTTAATTAATAACTAACTCACTTATTAATTATTAATTTATATTACATAATCAACCACGATCAACATCGGATCTGACACAATAAAGTGGAGGAAGGTATATATGATTAAAATAGCGAGTTAAAGGGATCGTTCTTACTTAGGTTAAATTACACAACCTCCCCTAAGTTTTGGATTATGTACAAATAATATTTAAAACTTAATAATAAATCTCTATGAGCTTTTGAGTTTGTACGAATAATTTCCAACGATCAATTTATCTTCCCATAAACTTCATTTTTGTACGCACATAAGTAATATACAAAATTAATCCCGTCGTAGTTATTTGTACAAATGTAAGAGTTTGGGGTTCACTGTAAAGTTATAAAAATTATGGAGGTTATTTGAATATGGTTCAAAATCTGGGGGAATTATATATAATTTACCCTTATTATTATGTAAGGAAGTAATATATGAAATTATATATATATATATATATATTTCTATGCTAGTTAGAGTTGAAGGAGCCTTCAAATCAAACCTCACATGTGTTTGCT
The DNA here is from genome assembly GCF_004799145.2 of Neltuma alba. NCBI lineage: Eukaryota > Viridiplantae > Streptophyta > Magnoliopsida > Fabales > Fabaceae > Neltuma > Neltuma alba. The sequence continues at coordinate 48,416 of NW_021633181.1, forward strand.
TGTACTGGAGATATGTAAATGGTCAAATTAATACATGTTTATATACCGCAATATCTAGAAGTTGAATTGGTCCTAACCCCAATTCTCGAGTGTGATCAGTAACTAAAAATGGAGATTTCTAAGAACTTACGTAATTAAAGGGAGTTAAATGAACCTAGCTAGATTAGTTATTTATATTAAAAAAACGTGTGTAGACTTTCTTAAAAATACCCTTTTTAATCTTTTGCATTGGAAATTAACCTAATTGATAGAATTAAAACTTTTTTATTATGTATAATCAATGTGGATAATTGAGAAAAAAATATAAATTTAAATGATACAGTGATTGAAGTTTTACATTTAAAACTAAACAAACCTGTCAACCAGCTCCACCATATACGATTGGAGGGAGTGTGTGTGTGTGTGTGTGTGTGTGTAATCTATATAAAACCAATGAGCGAGACTTTGAACAGATCAAGATCTATATTCCTTGATGTGAACTCAAATGTTTCTATTTAGGTCTTCTTAAATTACATACGTTTCTTATACATTATACGGGTTTTGATAAATGGCTTGTATATACTGATTATGCCTCAAAATAATAATTCTTGAGTTCCTGTTCTAAACATTTATATATCAGGTAAAGTAACATCTAACACCTTAATGTTAATATCCAATTGTTACCCAGCACTCTAATATTATTATTTTTTTTTTGTATTTTTAGCACTTTAATCTGATTTATAATACACCCAACGTTCTAAACTATAAATAAGATTAGGGTATTAGATGAATTAGTAAATAGCATCAGAGTGAAGAACGCTACTTTACCTCATCTGGCCAGAATGCACAGTTAGAATTACCAATTCTAAATTAGTCGAGGAAGGCTGAGTTGAGTTGAAAAATGTTAGGTCCATAATTGGCTTCTAAGTAATGTACTAACTGATTAATCATATATTACCACACTATATATATATATATATATATGATTAAGCTTTAATTATGGTGTGACAGACATTAACTACCCCATTTAGCATATATAAACAAGGGTCAATGTTAATTAATTGCGATCCCGATAAATTAAAATGATTGTTAAGGTATACATGTAGTGGTAATAATATCTAATAATAATGCATGGCCATGGAACCGACCAAATTTGATGCAAGATAAGGATGTGAGAGCAAAAAAATAGGGTTTTCTTGTATTCTTATGTGACGAAGACTTGTCGTGGTCCAATAAGATGAAAAGGTCATGTTTTTATTTGAACAGACATAGCCCTCCCCATTTGTGGCTAAGAGCCACACAATATCCTATTAGATACTTATCATAGAGGAAGGGAAAACTACATCTATATTTAATGTCTCAAATTTAAATTGAAACAATCCACTTTGTTTCACAAATTTCATAATTTTTTCATACTATATATCTCTATTGATTTTATATATTAAAAGAATTTTTTTATTAAGGGGTAAGTTTAATATTAAGTTAAAGAAGGTATTTTAGGAAAACCAACACATATCTTTTTTTTTTTATAGCTACTATGCTAAGGATAGGATGACATATTAAACATTTCAACAATGGCGGTTCAATTACCTTTAAATAAGTTGTAAATACAAACGTTGAAATAGATTAAAAAAAAGTATCCTTGATTGAGAGAGGAATCTTATTATCAGTTAATCATATTAATAAGTTGGATTTTATTTAAACTGCGAAATTATATATGTATGGATTATTAGTTTGAGTTGATGTGAATAGTAAAGATTCTCATATTCAACTATTCATAAGGCTTAATAAGTAGTTGGGAGTTTGATTTATGGAGGAAACTTACTTGAAATTATCTACATTTTATTATTACTATTTTGATAAAAAAAAATTTAGTCCCTTTTACTTGCAAAGGAGATCTATGATTATATGTATGTCTCTACATATAAATTAGTCTCTATTAACTAATAATAATTGATCCAATTAGTGAAGAGTTGACTCATAATCTATAAAGTTGTCAGTTTAAATCCCACTGTCGATATGAAAATTTTGTTAGTGGACAATTTGTAAATGTTTATGTAAATGCTTTTTGAGCTTATAGACATGTCCTGACCTTGGTGAGGCCTCCATAACCCATTTCACCTGAACTTTTATTTACCAAAAAAACAATTAGCCTCTATCGTCTACAATGTTACTCTTACATATACAAGACTTAAAATCCATTTTTTTCAAACTCTCTGCAATGCGTGGGACTTTTTTTGAATGGGAAATTTTTTTTTTAACCATGACACAAGAGGGAATGGATACACACAAAAAAAAAAACAAAGGAAAAGAAGTGAAGTAATATAATATAGATGGAAATAAAAGGGACGTTGACAAGGCGTGGGCAGAACTAGGGTTAGGGATGTTTCGTTCTTTGCGTGAAAAGACCTGTCTGAAAGTAAGGACCATATGGCCTAAAAGGCCTTTAGAGTGAATCATCCATTCTTATTGGAAACAAACAGATTCATATCTTTTGGTCATCCTTCATCGTCTTCATGTGTCCCCCCTGCAGGCTGTTTGTTATTACTCTCTCTTGCTATCCCATTTTCTTCCTCTCTCTCTCTCTCTCTCTCTACACACACATTCACTTCCTTCCACTCATCATTTTCTCTTATCCATGCACGCATGTGATTACTTTGACCTCTTTCTCATCCAACCAAATTAACTTGCCTACCTAGCTAGCTACAATTTTTTTTTAATTATCTGATAATCCACACTCCCTTGGATTCTATGTATGAGTTATACCTTTTTGGATGAGACTGATCCTTTTTTAAAGTTATATCACCTTTTTTTATTTTTATCGTCATTAATTATATGTCTCTATGTTAATTTTATATCACACATGTTGAATAAGATTTATAATTTATTCACTTTTTTTGGCAAACTCTCTCTCATTTCTTTCACACACACACACACACTCTCTCTCTCTCTCTCTCTCTCACAGATCCTCTCCATATTGAACAACATACATAAGTTGGCTGCATTCAACATACATAAACATGTGATTGGAAGGATTAATGTTGACTAATCCAAATCTTAAGTCTAGATTATTGATCACGGCATCACAAATAAGTAAGAAATTGTTTTGAGATATCGTTGTTCTACAAATTAAAATTTTTTACTTTTCTATATCATATTTCATTTAAAATATTAAGCAGATCAATACATGTGCAAACTATGAGAAACTATATAGTATTGTTTGTAGTTTATAAAGCTAAATACAGTGTATATTTTATTGTTAGGTTAAATAAAATATGACTGATCAGTAGAATCTGATAGAACACAAAGATTTATTAATGCATGCATCATGCATGTGATCGCTTCCATTTTATTCAGATCCAAAGAAACTTGCTCATCATTTTTTTTAACTAGTTGGTATTAACTAATCAAAATCATGCGTCACGCATGATTTAAAATATGGAAGCAAAATATAATAGATGAAATAAAGTTTTGATATATATATATATATATATATATATATTACTTAACTAAAGGATGACATTTGTTTGAATAAAATAAATTCATAAAAATGTCTAAATTTAAAATACTTTGGAAGAAGCATATACTCCAAGTCCCTATAATTATACATAGTTTTCGATTTGTTTTTGTATTTTCATCTGTATAATTAGGTCCTAATGATTGAAAAAGATTTATATTAATTAGTCTTTGTTGTTATAGCTTTGTTAATATTTTGTCAGATAAAGATATACGATTTTATTTTATTTTATTCTTAATATATTGATGACTTTTATTTCCATGGATAGTAAATATTCAAAATATGAAAAAAATATTTTATCATATATATGTTTTGGCAAAAAATTAATTATGTCAATAAATTTTAATAAATGAGGAAAACATTTTTACAACGAGAACTTAATTAAACATTTTGCAAATGATATGGATTTAATAAAATTTTATACGGAAAATGTATTTTATTATCTTTTCAGGTCTCTGATGTTAATATCATTAGTTTCAAATGATATTTTTTGTACTAATTATCATTATTTTTTAAAAAAATTAAACTTAGCATGTCAACTGTATATTTGAGAATATTATGTCAACATTTAAAATTTAAATTTTACCATATCTTTTGTTAATGAAACTAAGATTTTTTTTGGCCAGAGAAACTAACATTGTTACAGCTAGATAACTAATAAAAACTATCAAATTGAAAGACAGCTTTCGCAATTTTTTTCTTTGTATTTTCATTCCAAGCATACTTCAAACTCTTCATTATCACATTATTCTTGGCTCTATTTCTTTTTTCCAAAAACACCTTATAATGTCTCATAGCTAAATTAAAAAAAATTTAAAGCATATATGTATATATATTATCAGAACATACATTACAAAAAAGATTTATCTGCAAATAAAACCTATCATATTTATAAGTCTCATTGGATTCTTTTAATATCGATTTTGAAAGGCCAAGAGCCTAAGTCCAATTATTTTGTTAAGGAATTCTTTCAGTCCACAAAAACTTTTGGCAAACAATTTATTTTTGATAGTCAATCTTGTGCTTCTATTCCTCCTTTTTTTAATAAGTAATTTAAAGCTAATGCAATAATAATTTAATTATCCTTTGAATTCATATACATATATTTGTTGATTCAAATGCATGTGCTAATATGCTTCAATGGAAGCTTCATGGTAGAATCACATATGCACATTATATATATAGCAATAAATATATTAGCAAATTGGTGTTCATATTATACTACTATTCTCAACAGCCAACAAATTTAAATTAATTTGATGGAAAATGAAAGGAGAGAATATGAAAAGAACATGCTGTTCTTAGACTTTGATGTGTTTACTTTGTGTGGCTATGCTTCGTGTCTGGGGAAATCAGATCAAGAAGAATTTTATAAATGAAACAATGACTTGTGAAATCAACAGGTGAATCATATAGATTCATTCATTTTATAAGATTAATTCAATGAATAAAAATGAGAAGGCAGATATATACATAGATGATACAAAAAATATCTTCTCATAGAATAATTTTTTGGAACATCAAGTCATTATTATATGATAATATGTTGAAAAGTATATATTTTCTTTATTTTAATTCTGCCTTTGGTAGATTATATATATATATATATATATATATTGCTATGGATAGGATATTATCAAGCCACAGTTGATGAATAACAATAGCTAGCCTAATTGGATACACCTCTAGCTAAAATGAAAGACATTATGATATTTTGTAGTTGCATTCATGAAGCAGCATAATTATATATATTTTTTATAATTTAAAAAAAAACTGCACTGAAAAGAATAATATTGTGCTTTTCGTAAAATTTAGAACCTCGGATTAACATCTAACGATCTGTTTCATGAGAAATGGGCACCTTACCCATCTTTTGGGGTCTAATTTCCTCTAATATTACTTAATGCATTCAAGATTTGTAGTTTTAAATTTTTTTTCTTCAGAAAGTGAACATGAATTGATAGAAAATACTATTTCTTCAAACTAATTTGTCACTTTTATAAATTAATTGATATATAATGTAATGATATACATAAGTATTTTAAAGAAATATGTAATATATACTATGATTAACTAATTTAGTAACTTTCTTAGTCTCTCTAAATTAGTCAGTTAGGTTTTATATTAAGAATTAAAAGTAGTATTGTTTTGGCAACATAAAATTATATGTGTGTAGCTAGATCCTTGTTGAATTGCTTAGCTTGATCTTGTAGCTGCACATGCCGCCCATTGGCATGAGTATTACAAGCGGCTCTTAAGTTTTTTCAATCTTATGTCTTAGCTATGTTATATTGTCGGCAAAAGTTAGCTATGCTATATTAATTGTATATAAGATAATAAAGCATTAAGATAGATTTATAAAAAAGGAGTCTACTCATGAAATATTCACGAATGTGCATCTGACACCATAAATTTTACTTGGTTGTAAAAATATATCCATGAACCTTTTAAATAGAGTGAAAATGTCATGACCGTTGATTTAACCTAATGTCTATAACTTCTCCAAATGGAAAACAACGTGGGCCCCACCTTCAAAAAGTAACCAACGTTGGATTAAATTAACAGTTGTAGCATTTTTGTTCATTTTAAAAAATTTTCGCATTTTTGTGTCTAAGTAGAATTTATTGTATCAGGTGCAATTTGCAAATATTTCATAAATAAATTTACACCTTAACCTATTTTTCAAAAGTTACAATAGCCGTATCAAGCATTCAAAAATCATCATATGGATTGATTGTGTGCAGACACACACACATAACTATTTCTTTCATTTTCTATATACTTATTCATGTCTGATTATTTTAATAAATCCCTCTACGGTAAATTTGAAAAGGCTTTTGAAAAATTTACCTCAAATTAATTTAATAATGTTCAAATATAGTCTAATGATACATGATATTTATAGCTAAATAAGAAGCATTCTTGATTTAGTTGGTCATGCGTAGTAATCATTAATCAGTGTGTTATAGCTTTTCTTTATTGAATTAACATTGTTATAATTAATTAATTATCTTAGTGGCAAGCTTCAATCCTAAATATTTTCTTGAAGTTCAATTTGAAAAGTCCTATAAAATTAATTGAATAATTAGTTAAATAAGATTAAAAATTCAAACTTTGTCAATAAAAAAATTATATGCTGAAAATATTAGTTTGAATTGTGTCTGAAAATTATTAAGGGGGTGTTTAGTATCCTCAAAAGTACTTTTAAAAATTTTTTTCATGCAAGTTGAGATAAAACTTATCTCACATACTTATCTTGAGTTTCATAGAATTATTTCTAAAAAGCTAATATAAATTTTTAAGGGATCCCAAATACTCCTTAAGCCTAATTCGATATTATGATTACTAGATATATGATGCATAATCACATAGTTATATTCATATATGGTACAAAAATCACATAGTTATGGTGAAACAAAATAAGATCAAATATGTTTATTAGTCGTCCAAGAAGTAAACTGCGTACAAAACCAGTCATCCATTAAGAACACACACATGTATATAAGGAACAAAACCTTGTGCCGTCCATGTGACTTTGCAATTCATGTCCATTATTTTTAGACACAACTTATTAATAATTAATATATTAAAACTGTTCATAAACTATTGATTCAAATATATCAACGTCAACTCCTTTTTTTATAAATAAAAATTTATGTTGAGTTTCCTAGGGGCTTACTTAGACTAGTACAGTTTTTATGATTCAAAGAACATTTATAAACATACTCATAAGTTATTTATGAACAAGATTATCTCAAATTAGAAGTGAGACTTTAAACGCATGCCTTTTTAAGATTTTGTTTTACCAAAGCCTTTTTAAGTTACAAAACTACTCCTAATTATAAACATTAATCTTCATTATTGGTCGATGATCACAAACCCTATGTAAAGATCAGTTTTTCCCCTAAACCCGGCAATGCATGCGTTGACCTGTATTACCACTCTTATTAAAAATGACTTATAAATAAGACTATATATAATGTGTATATATTCATTCTATCTTACATGACTTCCCTTATTAAGTTAATTTTGTTTGTATGTTTTCCATACCGACCACTTGGTGTCCTAAGTCGTTTGGAGACAAGTTTATTTCTAAATATAGGTCTCTTGTAAATTAATTAATGACAATTTTCTAATTGTACCTCTATTGATTATTAAATACAATAAAAGAAACATATAAGAGAAAATGTACAACATAATTTTTCAACATAATTTTTTAAATTGGGACAAATATGAAATTTTTTATCAATTTAATAATACAAGTGACTTATATATATATATATATATATATGGAATGACAGTGCACATTACGTTCATAAGAAAAACAAGTGCATCAGAACAATTGCATTCAGTTACCTAATAAGGTTAATTGTTCATCAATACGCTCAAGATCAACGTTCCATGAATCACCACGTGGCAACCTTCCATTGGATGGCAAGTTGATTTGACATAAGCATGCAGCCACCCACAAGCACGAGCTCCACTGAGTCATATTATTGGTCTCTCTCTCTCTCTCTTCTCTTCTCTCTCTCATGGATCATCCATTATTATAAAGCCAGACCAAGCACCATTATAATAGAGGAAGAGGACACAGGAAGCAGAAGCAGAGAGCGAGAATTAGCGAAGCTATAAGAAGAAACACTTTGACGCATAGCAAGAGCATTAAAGAGAGAGATTTGTTGATAAAGGCTTTTCTTTCTCTGTGCGCCGAAAATGGCAAGTTTGAATTTGAGGGAGACGGAGCTGTGTCTGGGGTTACCCGGCGGTGTCGGTGGCGAGGCGGTGGAAGCCGCCGTCACTCCAAAGGCCTCTGGTAACAAGAGAGCTTTCTCCGCAACTGTTGATCTGAAGCTCAACCTCGCCGCCGATGATTCCAAGGATGCCGCCGGCGAAGAAGAAGAAGATCTCACCAATCAGAACCACAAGAACATCGCCTCCTCTAACAAGAACCCAACCAAGCCACCCGCAAAGTAAGTCCAGATCCATTTCATCTCTCAAACTGCTTATCATATATATCTTCTGGGTTTTGATATGTGTGTGTGTGTGTGTGTGTGAACCAAGTTGAAGTGTTGTGATGATTTTGATGTATATTGTTTGATGTGTTGATATGTGTTTAGGGCACAAGTGGTGGGTTGGCCACCAGTGAGGTCATACAGGAAGAACGTGATGGCACAGAAGGTGAGCAGCGAAGATGGGAATACTGAGGAGAAGACGGCGGCGCCGCCAGCTCTGGCGACTGTCGGAGGATCACTTGTGAAGGTGTGTATGGATGGTGCACCTTACCTTAGGAAGGTGGATTTGAAGATGTACAAAAGCTACCAACAACTTTCTGATGCCTTGGCCAAAATGTTCAGCTCCTTCACCATGGGTAATTATATTAATTAATAAATAGTTATAATCTTTTGTTAACTTTTTTTAGTTACCTCTCGTTGAACAATTTTTTTTTTCATATAATTAAAACAAAATAACGATGGATATATACAGGGAAGTATGAGGGGGCCCAAGGAATGATAGACTTCATGAATGAGAGCAAGTTGATGGATCTGCTGAACAGTTCTGAGTATGTGCCAACCTATGAAGATAAGGACGGTGATTGGATGCTCGTTGGCGATGTCCCATGGGAGTAAGTTCTCTTTTCTTTTCCATTTTTAATTTCATTTCATATAATTATTAATCACTCTCGTCTGTCCCAAATATAAGAGTTGACTAAATAACTAATTTGAGTATATTTAAAAAATTAGTTAAATTAATTATTTGTAAGACGTTAATTTTTTTTTTGAAATACCCATTTACCCATTAACATTGGAATCACCCCATACAATATGTACAATTAATAAGGATAGTTTGAGGGGGTGAATTACAGTTATTATTATTGAGCTCTCGATACTGCCGTTGAGATTTAATTACTTAAGAAATTTAATTACAAAATTACAATTAACATTTACTTTTATAATATTATTCAATAATGACTTTAAAAAAAAAAAGATTGATAGCATTGTTCATAAAATTTAGTAGCAGATTTGATCTTTTATAAATAATCACATTTTCAAAGTTTAGTTACCTAAATCCTAAGGTTTTTAAGATTTGAATATGTAGATATAACTTCTCGTAAAAGTTTATATATGCACTTTGATAAATCACAAACAAAATCAACATATATATGAAAAAGTGTTGGATTAATATTTTAATGGTAAAAATTTTAATATTTTAAAAACTATTATGAAAATATTAAATTATAAAATAAATAAATAATAAATTACAAACTCTATTAAAATTTAATTCTAATGATTTGCAAATGCATTACATGTTTTAATTTTTTTTATAAATAATTTATAAAAAATTAAAATCGAAACCAGTAAAATATATTAATCTAATAGTTAGAAAAAGAAGAGGAAGGAAGAGGATGAGAAAAAAAGAGGAGAAGTTCTGAACTGATATGAAGTGACCCTTAAACTTATACACACATCATATTTGCTTGTGCCATGATACATATAAACTATAAAATTTACGATAAATCATACTATTTGTAAATCATTAATAGTACGATTTCTCTTTTTAGGCTCTATATATGTATGTATGTATGTATGTATGTATGTATGATCTAACAAAAACATATATAATCTCAGTTTTCTCAAACCCATGAATTTACCAATTAACCTTATATCACTTTAATTTGTGCTTGAAGGATGTTCGTTGATTCATGCAAGCGTCTCCGAATAATGAAAGGATCAGAAGCTATTGGACTTGGTATGTAAATAATCTTTTCAATATTCCATGAAATATATATATTATTGCCTATTAATACTCAGTTTTTTAATTCAGCCCAGAAGTAAATATTCACTTTTTTAACACGAGCTTTATTATCTTTCTCTACTTTTCAGCCCCAAGAGCCATGGAAAAATGCAAAAGCAGAAGCTGATCATCAATATTTCAAGAAAGTCTCGTACCAAAAGAAAAGAAGGAGAAGACTTATTAATTAAATATTATATGAAAAACCACTCAAGAAAAGAAAAGAAGAAGAACTTTATATTATTGCTGGTGCATGCAGCAGACAGACGATGATGATGATGATGAATCAGCAGAGTGTGTGATGATGCTTGTTTAGAGTTTCGATTATGTGTCTGTGTATTTTTACTTTTAATTTGTGTCATAAATATATGTAGAGGTAATTATATATATTCAACTTTTTTAAGAAGCCAAATCCAATTAAATACTACTTTGTCTCTAAATATATATATATATATATATATAGAGTCTGTGTCTAGTTTGTTTCTTTATATTTCTATAATTGTCACTTTATCAATGTCTTTAATTAATTTGCTTGGTTATCTCTCTTTCTGCTATATGCTTCCTATTATGTGATCCCTCTTTGCTGTCATGCTTGTTGTTCCTAATTTTAATGCAAATTTTAAATATTATTCTGTTATTCATCATATTCTTCTGATATATAGATATATATTTCACTTATATATATATATATATATGCATGTATATGAGTGAGCAGTACTATGAGGAAAGGCATTAAATTTTTTAAATGGTCCAAAGAAAGGGAGAGGGAACAGCCCATGTGCATGTTGATGAGGTTTCACTTATGGCCATATTAGTTTTATAGTACTTTGTCTATTAGCTTTTTATTTTTTGGGAGTATAAATTAAGTATAATAAATTAATAATATATATTGATGATTGGTGAATATGTAGGGTTGGTGAGTGCATGTGGTTTCAATAATTCTATCTATAATGGAGAGAGCTATGAGTACAGCGCTTGCAAGCTGCAATGTATATATCAGGAAATATATTGATAATATAATAATTTTTTTTACTGAATTAACAATTTTAATAATTTCCACTTTAAAAATGATAAATATTCAAATTGTTTTTGAAATAATAAACCTCAGTATTCAAGACTTCGTTTTTTGGCTAAGGGATATACCAGTATTGAAAGGAAAAAAAATTAGTAGCTCTTGTTAAGATTTAGTAAGTTTTTATTAAATTTTGTTCATATAAATAATTAAATATCATCTTTCTATATCATGAATATGTATGACCTATTACAACAAAAATAATAAAAACATGCACAATAAAGTGAAATTCACTCACATATGTAATAAAAATTTGGAAAAAAAAAACAAGAATGAGTAAACCAACACTTATTGAGATTATTAGAAGGAACTAATTAATTTTTTTAATCATTAAGGGCCAAATTAATTGAGTAATATTACAAGGATAAAATATTTAACTTTAATACTTAAATAATCATTTATAATAATAAAGTAATCGGTATATAAGCATCTATTCTTTTTATAAATTAGGTGAACCAAATTAATATGGTGGATGGGATCAGTACTAGTATATAGTCTAGTGGCCTAAATTATATATAAATAAATTATTTATGTCAATATATAAGTATTAATTCAAGCATACAAAAGCATAAAGGGTTTCTTGGATCTGACATTATGACAGCCTCATGTCCTACATCTTAAGGAAAATATCTAGTATTTTAAGGGATTTGCTATTCATATTAACATATTAAAAAAAAAAAAAGGGGGTTTGAGACCACAAAAGGATATCCTAATATTATTCAGTGACAGATGACAGATCCTATGTCTCAATGAAGATTCTGAGCAATTCATATGAAACGTTTAAATGCTGGCATGGAGAATAATTCAGGAAAAATATATTTCTTTCAACAGCTATTTGTCAAAATTTGTCGACATAATTATGCCTGTTTTTTTTTTTAAATGATCAAAGTCTTTTTTTTTTTTAAAGAATTTGAATCTTTTAATGTAAAATACCGTGCCCTTGTCTGCTGTCTAAATTATGGTATTAATGTGAATGATGATTAATTAAATAAGCTTTATGGTTTGTATGTTGAGAATGGAAAAGTATCTCATTGGCGGAGAGTTATCCACATGACTAACTTCTGATTCTAAACATAAGACCTAATTAGTAGTACAAATTATATTACAACTTAGATTATATATTTAGAGCCAAAACAAGTATTAATGAATTCATAGTTACATAGAAACATATCATGTTGAATCTTGATCCAACTATTAAATATGGCGTTTAATTCATTAATATTTCTTAGCATTTTCCACTCCAAAATATGTATATATAAGTAAATTATATAAATACCTTATTCTTGAATGCACTAATTTTTCCTCATATTTTAAAATCTTTTCACTTGAATAATCCTTCAATAATGAATGCAAGTAGTAGACCAAAAATTTAGGGGCAACTTGAGCTCCCAATATGATAAATATTATTATATATTGGTAGTGTTTCAAATAAATGACATGAGCATAAATTGTTAATTGGGATGTTAATTATGTTGACAAATGATTACGATGTGACAAACTCAATCTCAACTTTCATAGTCTTGTGTTGCAAAAAGAGAAATATATATTGAGAATTTAAATTTTGTAAGTGAGAAAAATCACATTAAAAAAAGCTATTTCTAATCAAATTTAACAACATGATATTCAAATTTAATGTATTAGTTTCAAATACTGTACACACAGATATATAAGAGATAGACGCAAGTGACATCTATTCTATTTATCTCTACAACATGATGCTGCTGTGGCTTTAGAGAAGCAAAGCTCTTCAAATGATAAGAGTGGGGAATCCTTGTTATTTTGATTCTTCTTCTTTTTTTTAAATACTTTTTATGTTCGGGCTGTAGTCATGGGCCTAATGCCATACTGCTTCATTAAAATAAAAATAAGAAATTGAATTACAATTTACAATGTTAGTGGTAAAAAAAAATGTTGGTGTAACATTCTGATTTTTATTTTTATAGTGCAACTGAGTCATAATTAATTGAGAATTTTAGGTACGATTTGAGGTGTTTAAGGTTTAGAAAACAATAAGGATCAAACCAATAAGACAAAATTGTAGTGTGTTTGGGAAGAATTTGTATATTGGGAACCTCATGGCATATTGGAAAGTTGCATCAAGCATATTGTTCTATGAATACCACATTGCTATCTTATGAACCATAATATTATCTTTACCTTTTAATATAAGAGCTGCGTCAGTAGTCCAACGGTTAAGACAATATCTTTCAATAAAAAAAACTTTTAATATAAGAGCTAGTTAGAGAGTTGTTTGATATTAAATATAAGATCTTAATCAATTTTGTCTCCTAAATTTATAACTTTTTCTTTAAAATATCCCTATTAATTCTTGTAATGGGTTAGCACACCAATGGGTAATTCCAACGCACTAGGTTAGAGAGGATAATTTAGAGAAGACGAAATATATTTATTACAATTAACTAACTTAACTAATCTTCTTAATCTTTTTAAATTAGTTATCTGACTCTTATATTAAGGATTGAAAGTGATATATATGCTTGCATTATGGTAAATTGATCATGTATTATTGGGATTTTATAGTATCATCTCGTGATTACTATTTTCCAAGAGATGGCTCAAGCAAGGATAAAGGAGAAGCATAAGAGGCTTGGTGAATAGTGACTTGAATAAACCATGTATCTCTCTCTAGTGTAGTTACGTGATCGCATGCATATTGCCATTTAGGATTTTTGAATTTGTTAAGTATATTAGACTCATCAACCATAATAGTACAGTTATGTTTTGAATATTTTATGATTTGGTGGAAATACCATGGTTCAATTTATGTGTTTGGGATATTGGAATTATTATCATGATATAAAGTATTTTGAAATAATTGTCTTCTTGAAAATGTTGTATAAGCTGCACAGGTTGGTGTGGACTGTGGACTTAAGTCCATCTGGATTAGCTTAAAAAACACTTTTAAGAGATCCCTACTACTCCCTAAAATCTACCCTTATTGTGTGTTGGCCTATGTTGATTGTGTTGGAATCTAAAGCCTAACTAAAAAGTTGTTACCCTTGATTCAGGTAAAAGGGTTGGATATGGTCACTAAAGGAACGGGTTAGATCCTGGAACATATTGCGGTGCTGGAAAAAACATCTTCAAAGCTAAAGTTTCAACATGTAACATCATGTGATCCTCCATGTAGAACTCTCGCCCTCCCAATAAAGTTACGACGCTAAGTAGGACTAAGGTCAAAGGTTAATTGTCTTAATACAGGATTGTGAGTGAGCCCAACCTTTTTCTACCATTTTGTCACCAAAAAAATAAAACTAAAAAGTTGCTGAGTGTTGTGAATTTGTGATTGAGAAATGGTTGAGATATTATACATTAGTCAAAGGGATTTTTAATTGGAATTTTTCCGTCACAATTTAGTTAAATTCACTTAATTTTTTTTTAATATAAGTTGGAAAAATAATTTACTTGAATTAACCACGATTGATTTGGAGTTAGAGAGAGTCGGCACCAAAACATTAAGCCGACGTAGTCATATGACTAATTGGGCCCAAACCCGATGAGAAGGTCGCAAGCATCAAATGCAAGGATTATTGTTTTTGGAACAAAAACAAAAAGGCTTCTTTTAGGTTCACTGCTTGAAAAATTCTAGTTGAATCACCAGTCCACGCACAAATGTGAATTTCTTTTGGGGCGAAAGACCAATGTGAATGCGTTAGACCTAACATTTATTGTAGGAAGTTTTAACTTTTTTTTTCAACTGAACACATATCATCCCATATTCCCATTAAAAACAATCCTGGACGCTAAGCTCAGCCCCATTTTATTAATTTTTCATTAAACTGAATTATGAAGTCCCTAATATCGAACGCCAAACGTGAGATAAATATACTCACTACGTTATTACACATGTTCCATACATACATTCAGAACGTGACCTCCAACTTTTTGGAGGTGTTTTTTTTTCCCCCCTAATATAAATATAACGTGTGGCAAAAATATAAATATATAAGGCTAGGAGTGCCCTTCACCTCTAATAGAGGCTATTTTTAAAAAAAAAACTAAATCTACTCTATTCACAAGGGTTAGAAATTCAACTCCTATCACGAAGTAATTTGGAGCAAGCAAAACCCTGTCTCACACAGACACGTCAATTTCAACACAGTCCTATCCATCACATGTAAGTGACTTCCAAAGATAGGACGGTGCCTACCAAAACGGTTTAGTGTCCTAATTACAAAAGATGCATAAGATAAGCACTTTGCAATAAGAACTTCAGAAGAAAATCTTTCAGGAACAACCTCATGCTTACTGTTGTATTAGTCTATTAGGTAAACAAGTTTCCAATGCACAAAAATGATCATTCACCACACTAATAACATACGATTGGCATCATGCTACAACCAAATTGGCGAAAGAATACAGGACAGTAAGGTAGCATGTTCAACAATCTATCGCTTAGCCATCTAATGCTAGCTCAGGTGGTAAGAATTGGATAAGATGGATAGTGATATAGTATTTAAACCTTCCTGATGCAACCGGGGGGAAAAAAAAATTCAACAGCTTTACCAGTCTAGGACAATTGATGTTGGGTTCAATTTTGGAAGATCAAAATAAGGTTTTATTTGAAATCACTTACAGCATACGAATGTGGAAGTGAACTGAGCATCATCTTCATCTAGAGTTCTTTAACTAAATGCAGAGATAGATGATATTCCAATATAAAAGGAGGGTGAGACAACTTTTGCATCTTTAAACATCAGATTTATATTGTAACATACATATGCTTGACAAAGGCATATAACATACATCCTCATTCCTTATCTAAATACCTTTCCAGCATAATTACATAAACAGAAAATCTTTGGATACCCATGCATCGTCATTCAGCCTTTAGACAAGTAAACTCCCCAATAAAAATAGGCTTATAAAGAGGCCACAAAGATGACATGGTAAGGCAAAAAACAAAACCCTCACAACCCCCCCCCCCCCCCCCCCCAAAAAATGATAAGCAGAAAATCTCAGAACTTTATCCAATCAAATCAACAGTCTTGAATAACTAGTTTTCTGAATACCAATTATCTCACAATATGCAGATTCAGCAAGTCCTACTAGGACAAATTTCCAAGACACAACAACAGTAACAAATAAACAAGTTTTCAACCATGAAAGCAATAACCTCTAGTATTAATCAGGTCTTCCTTGGAATGACATTATAATACTAGCCAGTAGTGTAAAAGAGCATGCGAGGTTGAAGCAATTGGCTAAGCTAACAATCAATAGATATATTTGGTTGGGGCAATTATATGCATATAGGCATGACAAATTTTGTAAAACATTTTGTGGAACGCAGAACGAATAACTCATTTTTATAAAATATTAAGTATTAAAAATTGTTCATGTTTATGATTCTTTCAGCATTAGAGAACATGGAAAAAAAATAAACACGATGAAAGATTAAAAGCAAGGCTCTCTGATTATTATAGTCAATTAACCAAAGGCATCACCATCACATTTAGTCACTGAAAACAATTTGGCGATTCTTGACCTACCTGCTGGTGATTCTCCTTAAGACAGAAAATAGAAATTATTTATAGCCTAAACCTGCCAGATGATGAAGGTTGAAGTGAACAAAGCATTTTCTTCATCTTGCATTCTTCAATCCAATGTACAAGTCAAAGTCAGATTCTATTGACTAAACTGATCAAATATGTATACTCAAAACAATTAGCATATAAGACTACGTATCACAGATACTCGGTCCGTAAGATAAATGTGCCTAACAAAGGGATACAGTCATTCTTTTCTATATATTTTCCAGCAAAACCAGAATTAAATCAGTAAATCTTTGCAAATCGATGGATGTTTCTTAAACATTTTAGCAAGTAAAAATTTGCAGTTTATTAAATGAGCGCACAAAAATTAAGAACTAGGGGTGAAAGAGATATCAGCCAATGATAAGCTCAAGCAAACAAATGGAAAACCATTGATAAACAGAAAGACAAAGAGAGAGTCAGGAAATTGTGTCCTTATCAAACCAGACCACCTTATTAAACAGCCTTCCAAATACCAACAATCCCGCCAATGGATTTCTAATTACAGAGTCACTAACATTGTAAAAGTAAAAAACAGGACACAAAAAAAAAGAGAGTAAATGTTGGAAGGTACCAAATCCATTTAAATCGTCTAAATAGAATAGCATCAATCTACAATTGAAGAACTGGAATCCAAATCTGATTGATAAATCCTGTGACTTTACAGAACAAAAACTGAAAAACAAAAGCCTACAGAAGACAGTACCTCCCACTTCTATGATCAGTAAACGTTCAATAAACTTAAATTATACAGGGGCATAGGGTCCAGCCGTACCACCAGAAAGCATAGGTCCATACGGAGATTCCTGATCATCCATAACAAGATCTTCGGTACCTCTAAAAGCCGCGTGAAGACAGACCAGCGCAATTCCAATCACTAGCGATACGAATACATTAAGCCATACATGGGTCAGAATCAAAGCCACCACAGTGATTATACCAAGCCCAATGGCCACGGCTCGATCGTCCAACACTGCCAAGTTGAAGACACTGACAGGTTCATCGCGCGAGAAGTAGAGGAAGTACCATCCAGCGAAAACAATCAAGAACACAATCATCGAGAAAGGGTGGTAAATGAGGCTGAGGAAGAGGATGATGAGAACGATGAGGGTATAGTTGGAGAAAAAATGGGAAACGTTTTGGGCTATGCGGGAGGTGGCGTCGGAGATGGAAGAAGGGAAGCTCAGGGCGGAGAGGTCGAGGAGCTGGCGCCATGGACGACGCGTAGCCATGACCGATTGGCTGGTTTCTTTGAAGGTGGAGAATAATTCAGTAGTGGAGGACATCGGGGACAAAGTGAAAATGTGATGTTGGATGAAAAATAGGGTTTCGATTGAAGAAAGAGAAAAGTCTAAGGAGAAGAAGAAGAAGAAGAAGAAGAAGGAGACGATTAAGGAAGCTAGGGTTTGGCGCAGGGAAGGGTTCTTCGGACTAGTCAACGGAGTGTTGGAGTCGACGAGGACGAGGTGCCGCCCCTTCCTACAGCGTCTGGACCGAAGCTTCGGAAGCTTGGATGGGTTACCTCCTATAATTAATACTTCTCTCATCTAAGACTATTTAACTAATTTGATTAGATTAAAAAAATTAGATAAATTAATTAATTATAAAAAATATGACACATTTTTTTTAAGACACTATAATTATCTTTCTTAAAATCCCCTCTCCCTTTTCTACTTGATTATGATTAAGGGAGTATCCATAAGAGTAATTTAGAGAAAATTGATAAATATAAAAAATGGGTCTTATATTTAGTATTAAAATCAACTTAACAATTAGGTCATATATTAAGGACCGGATAGGTATAAAAACTAATTGTCTAGATTAAGATTAAGAAAGTTTATTAGCTAAAACTAACAACATTTAACATATACAACTATTTTAAAAAATAAATACATACAAGAAACAAAATGAATTGAGATATTATATTTAGAATTTGTATATTAAAAATTAGAGGTAATACTACCTTTGGTCCTAATTATAAGAGCCAGTTGACTAATTTGACGAGATTAAGGAAGTAAGTTGAGTTAGTTATTTGTCCTAAATAGGTGTTATCTTTTCTAAAATATCCTTACTAATCAAGTGTATTAATTAGAACTATAATTATTAGAAGGACTATCTTGAAAAAAATTGAGTAAATATGATAGATAAAGTGGATTGAGGTCTTATATTTAGGATCAAAATAAAAGTCAAACAGGATCTTCTATTAAGGACCGGAGGAAATATTTCTTTTCTTCTGGTTTTTCTTTGAGAAATTCTTTTCGGAAAATTTAAGATAAAATTAACGAAAAAGTCTAATGATGCGGTAATGAGGGCAAAAATTTCAGATAAAAACTAGTTTTTATGCTGTAACAATTTTGAAATCTGGCTACAGTCTAATGAGGGCAAAATAAAATTAATTTATGGAGGGAAAAGACATTATTATCCCATGTACTAACAAATAGAAAAAGTTATAAGAAATATAAGGGTGCTATTGACAACTAAGCTTGGATGAAAATGACATTGACAATTAAGCTAGGGAGTTTACAATATATATAAAGTATAACTTATTTTGTAGTGTAATTTATACTATAAAATAAGTTTTATATGAGCAATTTACAAAGAAATAAGAGGATATTAGCAACTAAACTTAGATGAGGTAATGACACTAACAAATAAGGTGAATCCTTCTATTTTCCGTTGTAAATTTACTTATTCTGGTTGTTCGCAGGCGTTTTCCCACTGACAATATTTCAGGGGCAACATCTTTTTACTGGAAAAATTAATTTCAGTTTGCCTTGCTAAGTTGCACTGAAGTTTTCAGATTTTTGTGGGGCTCCTAGAAATAAAATTGTTATAGTGGGGCTATTTGAAATTTCCCCTTTTTTGGCCAACACTAGAGGACTTTGAATTTGGAAATTAATAAGGGAAAACTTATTTGGGGTCCTTCTAATTTTATGTCATTTTTAATCAAGTCCTTGAAGTTTTTTTTTAAATAAGCTCCTTTGGGTTTTCATTGTTACATCCGTTGGCCCTTATCCTTTAAAATTGTTAACAAACTCTTGACAGATGTTTGAGAGGACTGAGTTTGCTGATAGCGGAGTTTGAAGACTGAGCAGAAGATACCTTTCATATCGATGATGAACAAGGTGTCCTTCCCTTCCTCCATTTGCTTTTGTTTGCTACTAACCATAATTCTGTTGTGTATGTAAAAGAGTGTGTCAAAAGTGAAATCTCACGTTGCCCAAGAGAAAGAGAGGTCAAGTATATAAATACTATCATACATTATTGGGCTAGTGAATGGGCCTAGAGGAGAAGGAGGATCTCGCGCACACGACAACAGCCCACTGGAGGGAAACAGTTGAAAACTGGCGATTTCCCCCCTGCGCGTGAAGTAGAACAGTACCGGGCACTTTTTATAAAACATTTTTGCAAAATTAAATTTATAAAATGGTGTTAAGAGAGCTTATCAGAAAATCCTTCTTTTGACTGTTTATTTTTGTAACAGCCGAAGGTTACTAAATGTTGGGAGTTTACTGAATGTTGGGAGTTTTTCAAACCATGATTAATCCTCCATTAATCCTTAAACCGTTTCTCGTGGATTGATATCTGGTAACGTCTGGAATTTATTTCTTAAACATACCCAATGTTCATAATCGAAGGTATAATTACAGATTATTGTAGTAACATATGAAACCGACGAGTTAATCGTGTTTATGGTGGTGCCCAACAGTTAGGTCCCCGAGGCCTATATAAAGCTGTCTAGGATAGTGTCTTTTGCACCCCGCTCTTGAGTTTTCGAGCATCTGTTCCTCCTCTGTGTTTCTCTTCTTCCCTCTCTGTGTTTCTATGCTGTTGGGTTATATTTTTCTGCTATTCAGTCACCCTGTTTTCTGCAAGAAGGGTTCGTTTAATCCTAGGGAGTGCCGCATTCACGTTTACCTATGGTGGCAGAATAACTCTTAAGGACAGGGTTTATCGGCACGACTCGGACCAAGCTGATACACACTTCCAGTTTCCTCAACAATCTTAAGAGTTATTATGGAGACCCATAATGATGCTGTTGTTAGGAACACTGACCCTACTGTCAATGTTGCCTATGCCCCGGTCTTCACTGTAGTGCCACTACCCAGGCCATTCCTAGATGTCTCCAGGATTGATGTGTTCGATGGAAAGTACTTCAAACGGTGGTAGGAACGTGTGTACATTGTCCTTGACATGCATGGAGTTGTCGCTGCTCTTACCCAACCTAAACCCCCCACTAATGTTGACCAAGCCTAGAAGATTGCTTGGGCAAATGCCAATAAGGTTTGCCGACATACACTCATTAGCACTTTATCTAATGACTTGTTTGATGTCTACTGTGTATACAAGGAGGAACATAAAATATGGGAGTCACTGATTGTGAAGTACATTGCTAAGGATGCTGGAAAGCAAAAGTTCGTGGTTGGGAACTTTTGCAAATGGGAGATGGATGAAGAGAAGGATATAAAACTTCAAATCAATGAATATCATAAGCTACTGGAAGAGCTTCGAGCTGAGAAGATAAATTTACCAGATGAGTTTGTGGCTGGGGTCCTGATCGAAAAGCTGCCAAACTCATAGAATGACTATAAGCAACAACTGAAGCATAACAAAAGCAACATTCACTATCAGACCTAATCACGCACATCATCATTGAGGACATGCACATCATCGTTGAGGACACAAACCGGAAGGCAATCCAGACAGTTAAAGGAGAGGAGTTGGCAACAAAGGCAAATTTGGTAGAAGTAAAGCCGCATGACAGGAGGTATAACACTAAACCTAGAAATAAAAACTTTGATTACAAGCCTAATGATTCTAACCCCAAATTCAAGAAGAAAGGAGATTGCTTTATGTGTGGAAAGCCAGGTCACCACACAACTCAGTGCAGGAAAAGGGCTAGTAAAAACAATAACCGTAAAGGTAGAAATCCTCCTAAGCCAAACATAAATTTGGTGGAAGGAGATGACGATGAGATTATTGTTGTTGTCTCACAAGCCCTTGTGATCTCCGATATGAGGAAGTGGGTAGTAGACTTAGGTGCTACCAGTCACATCTGTGCAAATAAAGACATGTTCACCTCATTTGAAAAAGGAGAAGACCATATTTATCTGGCTGATTCCCGAACCACAAAAGTTCTGGGAAAAGGAAAAGTTGTCCTGAAACTCACGTCTGGAAAGACCTTAACACCGAATGAAGTTCTGTACGTGCCTGATGTTAGAGCTAACCTATTTCTGTGGATCTGTTAGGGAAAGCTGGGGTTAAGGTGTGATTCGAATCTGACAAGATTGTAATGATAAAGAATAATGTTCTTGTTGGGAAGGGCTATTGTAATCAAGGATTGTTTGTACTAAACATTGCTGAAATGAATGGAAATGCTTCTTCTGCTTACTTGCCTGTGTTCTATATTGATTCTTTTGATATGTGGCATGCTAGATTAAGACACATAAGTAAATCTTATATAAAAAGGCTTTATCATCTAGGGCTAATATCAGGGATTAAAAATAATATTCTTAATAAATGTGAAGTATGTGCAAAAACAAAACATAAAAAAAATTACATTTTCTTACTCAAAGAGAAACCGAGTTGTTATCCTTAATACACATTGATCTAGGTGATTTGAAACAAACTGAGACTAGATGTGGTAAAAGATATTATGTAACTTTTATCGATGATTTTTCAAGGTATATAAAATTATATTTGTTAAGAAATAAAGACGAGGCTTTTGAAAAATTCCTCTCATATAAAGCTGAAGTAGAAAATCAATTAGATAGAAAAATTAAATGAGTTAGATCTGATAGAGGAGGAGAATTTTTACAATTAAATGACTTTTGTGAAAAAGAAGGAATTATTCATGAGGTAACTCCTCTATATTCCCCAGAATCTAATGGTTTGCAGAAAGGAAAAATAGAACACTAAAAGAAATGATGAATGCTTTACTTGTAAGCTCTGTTGCACCAGATAACCTTTGGGGAGAAGCCATTTTGTCTGCTTGTTTTCTACAAAATAGAATACCCTATAGAAAAACAAATAAAACTCCTTGTGAATTATAGAAAGGCTTTGCACCTAGTCTTAATTACTTAAAAGTGTGGGGGTGCCTTGCAAAAGTTCTATTACCAGACCCTAAAAAGAGGAAGATAGGTTTTAAAACTACTGATTGCTTATTTATCGAGTATACTTAGCAAAATACCGCTTATCATTTTATGGTTTTAAAAAGTGATGTTTTGGGTCAAAATACTATTATTGAAACTAAAGATGCAGAATTTTTTGAACATATTTTTCCTTTGAAAGCGGAGCGTATCCCTAGAATTGTTGAAAATTCTGCTGAGCAAAACTCAAATGAAAACATAGTAGAAAGTTTACGGAGAAGTAAAAGGCAAAGAAAGGAAACCTCCTTTGGATATGATTTCTATACTTATTTAGTACAAGATGAACTTAGAAATTTTTATGAAGTGACCTCTTCTCTAGACTCACCTTTTTGGAAAGAAGCAATTTAGGTTGAAATTGATTCTTTAAAACAAAACAAAACTTGGGTTTTAGTTGACTTGCCTCCAGGAGAAAAACCAATTGGTTGTAAATGGGTTTTAGGAAAAAAAATATTTTCCTGATGGTTCTATCAATAAGCATAAAGTAAGGCTAGTAGCCAAAGGTTTTATACAAAAAGAAAACATTGATTACTTTGATACCTTTTCTCCAGTGACAAGAATTTCTTCTATAAGAATTCTCATTGCTTTGGCTTCAATTCATAAACTCTTTATTCATCAAATGGATGTTAAAACAGCTTTCCTAAATGGTGATTTAGAAGAAGAGATTTACATGGTACAACCTGAAGGGTGCATTGCTCCTGGGCAAGAAAATAAAGTTAGTAAACTTGTGAAATCTTTATATGGCCTAACACAAGCGCCTAAACAGTGGCATGAAAAATTAGATCAAGTCTTAATTAATGGCAGTTTCACTACTAACGAGGTAGAAATGTGTGTTTATACCAAACTTGTGAATAATGACTGTGTGATTATCTGCTTATATGTGGATGACATGCTAATCTTCGGTACTTGTCCAGATGTTGTGTTTGAAACTAAACGTTTTTCTTGCTTCCAATTTTGATATGAAAGATCTAGGTAAAGCAAAAGTTATTTTGGGTGTTAAGATAACAAAAAATAAAAATGGCATTTTATTATCTCAAGAGCACTATGTTGACAAAATTCTTAGAAAATTTGGATGTGACGATGATCCGTTGAGTACTCCTTATGATTCTAATGTGACTTTGTTTAAAAATAAAGGAGAACTAGTGGCTCAATCTAAATATGCACAGATTATTGGGAGTCTGTTATATTTAGCAAACTTCGCCAAGCCAGACATAGCATATGCTATGTGTAGATTGAGCAGGTATACTCACTGTCCAAGTAGTGAACATTGGGTGGCCTTGGTAAGAGTCTTGAGATACTTGAAAGGCACCATAAGTTATGGTATCCTCTATAGTGGATTTTCTGCTGTATTAGAAGGATACAGTGATGCTAACTGGATCTTAGATTCAGAGGAGACCAAATCCTCTAGTGGTTATATATTCACTTTTAGCGGTGGTGCAATATCGTGGAGGTCAGCCAAACAAACCATTCTATCTAAATGCTCGAGGGATTCAGAGCTAATCGCTATGGAGTTGGCTAGTACAGAGGCTGAGTGGTTGAAAAACTTCTTGGCTAATATCCCATTAGGAGAAAAACCACCACCATTAGTGTCTTTGCATTGCGATAACCAAGCCACAATAGCTATAGTGAAAAACAAAACCTTCAATGGTAAAAGTAGACACATACGATTGACACATAATATTCTAAGGCAGCTGCTTAAAGATGGAGTAGTCTTAATCGATTTTGTGAGATGAGAAGTGAATCTGGCGG
Organism: Neltuma alba; assembly: GCF_004799145.2. NCBI lineage: Eukaryota > Viridiplantae > Streptophyta > Magnoliopsida > Fabales > Fabaceae > Neltuma > Neltuma alba. The sequence continues at coordinate 73,220 of NW_021633181.1, forward strand.
ATCCATTTATGAAACCCCTAAGGAAGAAACAGATTATCGAAACACCGAGGGGGATGGGACTTAAGCCAACATGAAATTAACAACGATAGAAACTCAACCTTTGTGATTGGAGACCCTATGAAAAAGGTTCAAATGGGAAAAACAAGTCATCTGTTAGTTTTGCTAGCACTATTGTAAATTCATAGTCCCTTCCTATGATTTGAGAAAGTGCTAGAATGCATTTATTAGTGAGGCTGAGTGAAAACTCTTAATGATTTCATAATCCTACGGGATGGTGTGCTCATTGTAGGTATACTTCATGAAATCACCTTTATGAATGTGGAGTGGGGTCACTCCCATGAGATCATGATGAGATCTCTAGAGCATTCGTTAAGAACTGGGCACGCGCATGGCCGTCATAACGTGCAAAACCGCCGTAAACAGTAGAAATTGTGGGGTTATAATCTGACTCTTGATACCTCCAGCGCATACCAAGAGCTATTGGTTTGTAGAAGCAGGCTTCACTAACATCTCTATGCACTAAGTATTATTGGTCTAGATCTGGTTCATAGTCCAAAAGACACTAGACTCGAAATGGTTGTATCCATGTGTAACTCAGCTATACGTGTTCCCTTTTGACACATGTGGGGGATTATTGTGTATGTAAAGGGGTGTGTCAAAAGTGAAGTTCCACATTGTCCAAGAGAGAGGGAGCTCAAGTGTATAAATACTATCATACATTATTGGGCTAGTGAATGGGCCTAGAGGAGAAGGAGGATCTCGCGCACACGATAACGGCCCACAGGAGGGAAACACAGTTGAAAACTAGCGATTCCCCCCTTGCGTGTGAATTAGAATAGTACCGGGCACTTTTTATAAAACATTTTTGCAAAATTAAGTTATAAAATGGTGTTAAGAGAGCTTATCAGAAAATCCTTCTTTTGACCGTTTATTTCTGTAACAGCCGAAGGTTACTGAATGTTGGGAGTTTTTCAAACCGTGATTAATCCTCCATTAATCCTTAAACCATTTCTCATGGATTAATGTTTGGTAACATCTGGAATTTATTTCTTAAACATACCAAACGTTTATAACCAAAGGTATAATTACAGATTATTACAGTAACGTATGAAACCGACAAGTTAATCATGTTTATGGTGGTGCCCAACAGTTAGGTCCCTGGGGACTATATAAAGCGGTTGAGGACAGTGTGTTCTGCACCCCGCTCTTGAGTTTTCGAGTATCTGTTCCTCCCCTGTGTTTCTCTTCTTCCCTCTCTATGTTTTTGTGCTGCTGGGTTATATTTTTCTGCTATTCTGTCACCCTGTTTTCTGCAAGAAGGGTTTGTTTAATCCTGAGGAGTGCCACACTCACGTTTACCTACGGTGGCAGAATAACTCTTAAGGACAATGTCTACCAGCACGAGTCAGATCAAGCTGATACACACTTCCAGTTTCCTCAATAAAGTCCATCGATGGCGAAAATCACAATGCAAGTGATGTTGGGTTTAAAGTTGCAATTGACGTCGCTCTACTCCAACTCTTAAGGGCTGTTAAAATCAATGCAAGTTCTTAATAACAAGGTGAGTGATATTAGATTAGATTTTCTTCATCCCATATGGAATTGGCATACCTTGGCAAATATTGGGACAATACCTTTAGCTCATAATTACAAAGGCTACCAATGCAAATTGGCTTGAAATAGTTGACGAACAAACGAGGCATCCTTGGGATATCAAGAAGAAGAAATTTTGCATCAGAACCAGCAAGATACCTTGTCCATGATTTCCTCCTATTCCAATATGGTGCAATCCACATGGCCTTGGTGCTCCTCTAGGAATTGGGGAACTGGTCAGCAGACATGTCAGCCACACTGCCAATGAACTTAAAGAAGGCCTCCTTGAGGTCTGAACCAAATTGGCAGTCTTGTACTTTGCGTGGCCGATGGTTTTGTGGCGAGCAGCAACCAAAAGTAAATAGAGAAAGGGAAGGGCATCTTGTTCATTATGGGTGTGAAAAGGCATCTTCTGCTCAGTCTTCAAACTCTGCTGTCAACAAACTCAGTCCTCTCAAACATCTGTCAAGAGTCTGTTAACGATTTTGAAGGATGAGGGCCAACAGATATAACGGTGAAAACTTAAAGGAGCTGATAAAAAAGAAAAAAACTTCAAGGACTTAATTAAAAATGACATAACATTATAAGGACACTTGACAAATTCAATTATTTTTATATATTTTGATATCTTTTATATGGGTTTTGTCAACTTAATTGGTCCCTTTTTGACCTTAATTGATTGTTAATTGATTTAATATATTTTATTTTGAATTATTATTTTATATGGGTAAAATTGTCATATTTTGATTTAATTATGACTGATTGATTTTTTAGGACAATTAATGCTACCTTATCCTTAAATTTTGTTTGTAGGTTTTTGGAAGATTTAAAAACAAAAATAAAAATAAAAAAAGAAATAAAAATATAATTAAAAAATAAATTAAAAAAATAATAATAAAAAGAGGGAGCAAAACGTTGTGTTTTGCTCCCCCTAACCTACCTACCCTAAATTATTCAAATCATCATCTTCATTAGCGTAAAGGGTAGGAGCTGACGGCGGCAGAGAAAGAAAAACAGAGAAAGCGAGCAGAGCATGAACGAAGAACAGAAGGAGGCTCGACGGCGAGAGGGAGAGTCTTCCATCACCTTCATCTTCTTATTCTTCTCCGCGTGGCAGAGTGATCATCGACGAAGTAGTGGCACTGTGAAGTTGCAGTCAGATCCCAATAACTCATTGTCACTAATATCTTTTCCTCTTTGGCGTTCCTCAATGGTAGCTTGTAGCAGAATGTTGATTGTGGCATTCACTATGACAAACCGTGGCTGACTTCCAATTCTCTAGAGCAATGGTTATGGCTTGAACTTAGAGCTTCAAAGGGGAGTTTCAGCTATTCTAATCTTCTTTCATTGTAATTGTGATTTCTAGGTCTTAGAATGAATTTTATGATGTTTGAATGAGCTGTGATGATTTATATTTGTATTGAGATTGGTTGTAGTTGTTTGAATCTCTGATTAGCATTTAACATTATGCTGTGATTAGTTTTAATTTCTTTACATTGTACTGAGTCAGACTATGTTTTGAAATTATTGTGACCATTCACTGGTAATTCAAGGTGGCTTGGTTATTGGACTAAAAATGTTAATTGTTTTTCTTTGATTCTTTTTGGCTAACTGTGCTGAAACAGTTTAATTGTAAGTAATTAATATTCAAGGTGGCTTGGTGTTGATTATTCTAATTAAACCGAGTCTAAGGGGTGGCCCTTAGAGTCTTTTGAATTTAGCTAACTCCCAAATTAATTGAAGTAATGATAGCCTTAATCATTGTGCTAGAGGATTGTTTTTCTATTTGCTGTCACTTGTTAATTCTCTTTATTTATTTCATTCATATCCATTTTATAAACTAAAAATCCAAAAATTATTTACTCATTTTGCATACTTTTAAATTTTTCCAATTAGTTAGTTAAAAAGAAAATCAATCCCTTTCCAATTCAATTCTTTATTTTTGATACTTAGTTTGTTTAGGATTTTAAATAAAGGCTCCTCAAAGTGAAACGACCCGAGTTTTGCACTATATTGCTTTACTTGGATTTATTTTTGATTGGGAACCCCAAGGCGAATGATAAAGGCTCTCATCAAGGCCCAAATTGGTTTTCCCAATTAATAATTAAGACCAAGTATCTTGATCTCATCTAATTTGAAAATGTCTCCTCCCTCCCTCGTTATTTTCATAAGAATGGTGAGAAAGATGTTAGCAACAATATCATAATGTATGTTCATGTTTTATAATACTACTTTCAGTTGTTAATATAATAACTAATTAATTAATTTTAGTAAATTAAAAAAATTAGTTAAGTTAGTTATTTGTAATAAATATGCATTGTCTTCTCTAAAATATTCTTATTAATCATATGTATTAACTAAAACTACCATTTGATGAAATCTTTAACATGTGTAACTATTATAAAGACTATTTTAAGAAAAAAAATAGATAAATATGATAGACAAAATAAAGTGGGGTCTTATATTTAGAATCAAATTAAATATTAAATTAACTTTTATATTAAGGATTGGGAGTAGTATAGGGGTTAAGCGGCATTCAATGTTTTAAAAGATTTTTTTTATTTGCACTTAGCACTTTAAAATAATTTTTAATGTAATTTTATTCTTAAATTGTTTTCTCAATCTCACTTAATGCCATAAAATAATTTTGTTCATAATTTTGTCCTTAAAGTAGTTTTTTTAGTAATAAACTACTGTTTTTATTTTTTTTCTCTTTTTTCCTTCATTATTTTTTATATTATAATTATAAAAGATTACAATTTATGTTTTCTCTTCTAATTTAATGCATGCTTTTCTTTTCATTTAAACAAAAGATCAACTTTAACTATTTACCCTTTCAATATTGGGAGAATTTTAATTAAATTTGGTTGAAATATCAAAATTCAAATTAAAACTTGCACTTTTAAATAATTTTTATTTAGACCAAGGGCCTTATTAGAGATTTTTGAATGTTGTTAAAAGACTAAAATATCCTTTTAAGTTGGTGAATTGGTAATTGCTGAAATGAATTTATGACTTAACTTCTTTTTTCTTGAGACGCCGCCTGATGATCTATCAGCTTTACGCTTTCTTGCTCTATATACTATTAAAAGCCTAAGATGTATGATTTTTTTCTTATAAATTTATATTAAACAATTTATATTACTCTATCCGTCCCATTAAATGTTGGAAAAATTATTTAGATTTCTAAAACAAGTTTTTATTAATTATTAGTATGAATTTTAGTAATGAGATGATAAAATATAACATGATAAAAATGTCTATATGGTAGATATGGCAAAGCACTTAAGAAAGAAAATGGCAAATTTGATGCTGAAATCAATTAGTACATTAAGATTCTAATTTTTTAAACTATTTTTTTGGGTCAAAACTGATTTTTTAACTAAAAGAATTATTAATTTAATGGTGTTGAAATCAAGTAATTAAAGGGTTCTTGATCCCATTACAAAAAAAAAAATTCTTGTTTCCATAAATTTCTTAAATTTTTTTTATAAATAAATACTATATAATGTTAAGTTTTCATGATTTAATTTTTTGTTTTCAAAGTAATATTATTTTAAATTATAAAATGGTATTTTAGTCTTTTAACAATATTCAATAATCCCTAATAAGACCTTTTGGCCTAATTATAAATTTTTTAAAAGTACATGCCTTAATTTAAGTTTTGATATTTCAAGCAAATTTAATTAAAGTGTGCTTGGTTCAACTGGAAGAAAAGGAAGGGAGGGATTTTAATAAAAGGAAAATGAGAAAAAAAGCCAGGAGGGATTTTAATAGAAGGAAAAAAAAAAGATTTTGACAGAAGGAAAAAAAGAAGAGAAATTTTAATGTCATCTTATTTGATTCAAAAGAGGAGGAAAAATATTTTTATATGAACAGCTTCATCCTTATTTTATTTAAAATTTTTTTATAAAATTATAATTTTATAATTATTAAAATTGAATAAATACAATTTTAATACGTAATTAATAACTAATATGTATCGAATAATTATAATTATATATTTGTAATAATATGTGTGTATATATTAATTATTATTGTTCACCATGATTATTCCGCCATCAAATTTTCCATTCCCATTTCATCAACTAGTTCAAAAACTACCTCACCATTTTGATTCATTCGCAGATTTGAGGGTTAAGAATGTTTCTGCTTCCATGAATTTGTTTCTACCTTGCATTTTTCTATTGGTTAAAGTTGAACATTAACAACTACCAGAATACTCAAAATACTCAAAATTGGAGGAAACAATCATAATAGATAAGCAACAAAGAACGCCAATCATGGCTGCCACCACCCTTCGCCTCTTCTTCCACGCCTCCATTCTCGTCTTTAGCAGCACCTTCAATGGTGATGGCTTCAATGTGGTTGCACATAAGTGGGATTCTGATATCCACCAGGAGGAGCAAGTGATGACAATGATGCAGGGTAAAGGCAAGAGGTAAGCAGAGGCGAACGATGAAGAACGGCCGGAGGTCAGAAGTTGCAATGATTAGACTTGTAATACTAAAAACACGCATGTCATGGGCAGTTTAGTTGGAATGTGTCAAGTTGTTTCTCACTCCTTAGAAAACCCCACTTTTGGACGAATGAGGTGATAGAAGAGTATGGTCTGATCAAGAACAAGGTAAGGAGTCCAAACACATGAAAAAAAGTCCAACATTCCAAAAAATCCATTACAAGGCATTGGAGGCCTAATAACAAGACTAAGAACCAAAGCTATGAGGGAGGTCTTAATTTGTCTAATAAGAGAGCTAAAAGAGTTAGAGTCCATTTATTTGGAGGAAACACATTTTAGTGAGCCTAAAAAGAGTCCCAAAATGATAATCATATTGCTAAAAGCCCCAGAAAGATGATGTACAAGGCCCATGTAGAGTTCAGATTGGAGAATTCATTTAAAATACCATGTGATAAGTATGTGTTTTGGACAAGGATCATAAGTGATGTCCAAGAACATTCAAGAAGGATCAAGACGGCATCATTATGAATTAATTATGATTTAAATTTGTTTTTTTTTGGTAAGGATTATTCTAGAAGATTATATTTTGATCTAATTTCCTATTTTCAAATAACAGACTTGTTTTTGAAATTTAAGTTATTTCTTTTTATTTCTATGTACTAAATGATGCCTCTTATAGTCAAATAATCATTAATGAGGCATCATTTCTAGCATTTATATCTTAAGATGCTGATTCTACAGTCTTCTATAGTTGTCTATGTATAGACTACGTTTTTTATAATTGAATTTTGAGATTTAGATGAATGAGAATTGAGTTTATTTCTCTTTGTGTGAGCTTTGCTTGCATCCTCGTATTCTCGTAAGAATACTCAGCAGTATCAAAGGATTGATTAACCTTGTGGTGTTTTCATCGTTAGGGTTATAAGAGACATGTTCTATCAATGGCCTTTGATATCACGAGGGAGAAGGGAAAGGGAGTACAAGAAGACAAAATTTTTTACCTCCCTTCGCCTTCATTCTTTCCAACCAAGCACATTCACCTCACCTCTTCCTTTCCTCTCCCCTCCCCCTTAAAAAACCCCAACCAAACGCTTAGGATTCCCCCTTCAATATTGGTTTGTTAGTTCCAAATATAAGTAGGCTTTAAATACTTCTATACGTAAATACTACTTCCAATTCTTAATATAAGAGCTAGTTGACTAATTTAAATAGATTTAAAAAATTAGTTAAGTTACTTATTTATAATAAATATGTGTTATCTTTTTTAAAATATCATTGCTAATCAAGTGTATTGGCTAGAACTACTATTATTATAAGGACTAATTTTTTTAAAAAAAGATAAATGTGAGAGATAAAATGAATTGAAATTTTGTATTTATGACCAAAATAAAAATTGTAACGTCTTGAGTTTTATCGGGTTTTAATAGCCTCTTTTGGTTGATTTTGAGGATAGATTAGCGATTTAATCTTGATCTTGGTGTTTGGGTTGGATTTGAGGTATGTTGGAGGAATAGGTGAACAGACCCCTCTCAGAGTATGTTCGCCGCGGCGCACCGGGAGTTCCAGGGGAGAGTATCCTTTCGGGAATGTTTCGCCGCGGCGAAGGTTAGGGCATGCCGCGGTGAAGTTTTTCTAGGCGAGCGAGAGCTTCCTTTCGGGAAGATTTCATCGCGGCGAAGTAGGGTTTTCAGGCAAGTAATACCTCTCGGGATTAGTTCGCCGCGGCGAAGATATGGGTTCGCCGTGGCAAAGGAGTCCGAATCTATATAGTCGCGGGAGGGGTTCAGTGTGTGAAAATTAGAAACATCTGAGGTAGAGAGAGAGGCTCTGCTAAGGTTTCGAATTTCTGGCTTGGAGGGGGCATTTCTAAGGATCCATTACCTCAAGTAAGTGATTTTAACCTCTAATCTATCTTCTTTCTTGGAATTTATAAGGATTTATGGTGAAACCCTAGAGTTTTCTAGGTTGTTATGGAATTGAGGTTTTTGATTGATTGTTTTGAGTTTAATTGAATGCTTTGGGTTAGTCTAAGTATTTAATCGGTGTAGTTTTCTTGGATTTAAAGAACTTGGAGTTTTTGAAGCTAGGGTTTATGGAAATGGGAGGTTTGTGATTGAAGATGATAATGTAGAGGTTGATTTTGAGTTCTGTGAATTGGGTTATGTCAAGGAGGATTAAATTGGATGTTTAATCGGTTTAGATTGTTGTTAGAACTTCAATTGTCCAAATAGGATGTTTGGGTGTTGAATTCCTATAGTGGGTCCTTGAGGTTTGAACCCTAATTGATGCTTGGAAGGGGATTTGATGTTTTAATGGACTTTTATGACTTTAGAGTGTTGTTTTGATGGTTATACCCTTTGAGTTGGGTAGAGTTTTGGTTGGAGCTAGCAATTTTGTGTCCCCAAATGTTGTTTTGGCCACATTATTAGTTTGAAAGCTAATACATGATGGTTGTGTTTGTGTGCTTGTGTAGACCGGTTGTGAGTCTTGTTGGTGCACGGGGCCACATTGTTGGTTTGTTATTCCTTGCTCAGACGAGAGGTAACCACTTTCCAATCCTTAGTACATGCTTCTGTGGTATTGTGAGTAGATTTATGTTTTGTGCTCCGAGTAACAATTATGTTCAAAGTGTATGTTATATATAAAAAGGAAAACCGTCTTGTGGGGTTTCGATTGATGATGAATGAATCTTGGAATTGTGAAAGATATGCCACTGAAAGAAGTAAATTATGAAATGTTCAATTACTATTTGATTATGGTTTGAGCATGATTCATGAATTGGGAATTGGTGAGAGTTTTTGATAGTTGCTACCACGTGGTAAGGCCTCCATTAATGCATGATGGTTGGCTCAATACGTCCCTCATAATGAGGGATAGGCCTTTTGGCTCCCTACGTCCCCCAGAGTGAGGGATAGGCCTTTTATGGCTCCTTACGTCCCCCATAGTAAGGGATAGGCCGGGTACGGCTCTTAAAAATCCCCCAAAGTGAGGGATATGGTTGACGGGAATTGCATCATTGCACTTGCATGACTTGTAGTGGCTATCATTATATATTACTTGTGAACTGCCCCACTTGACACCTCACGAGCACTTATTTAGTAGTACCTTGAATTGGAAAGATTGGTTACTGGGACGTTTGTCTCACCCCGTGGTTTACAATGTTTTCAAGTGAAGGTTCTAGGCGTGCACCTTCGGGAAGAGACGCAGAGGCTTGAGCTTGGTTAGCTTTAGGCCTCTAGCCTTGTTTATGTATGACCAGTTGTATATTGCCACAGTAGGGTCCTTTGAAATATTTTGATTGCCCGGCTTTATGGTAAACCGGAGGAAGTGTATCTTCTCACTTTTAGTTGGCCGGAGGCCCTTTCTATTGTTTGTAGAACTTTGATTTACGTTGTTGGAAACTATTTATATGGGCTGATGTAGATGTATTTTGTTACCCGGACCGGAGGCTCGGAGGCCCAGTAGATGTTAATGAATGATTTTAGTTGCATGCAACGGAGTTTGGGTTTGACCCGAGTTTGAAAGTCAATTTCTAAAATTATGTAAATTTCTTTCTACTATGGTAGTTCATTTTAACAGCTTTCCTTTTCTACCATAGTAGTGGTTTTATGACGAGATTATAATGTTATGAGGTTAAGGGTTTTACAAAAATCAAATGAATTCTTATATTAAGGACTGGAGATAGTATATTATCAATTTAATAAGACTTCAATCACTGGGAAAAATTACATAATAATTGAAGATGATTGTTTATCATAAACTTTAGGGTGTTGTGTCTATCACCATGGAGTATCTTATACTTCGTTTGGTTTTGAAATATTCTTTTTATAAGTATGCTTATAGCACCTTAATACTCTAAAAGCAAGATGATATTAAAAAAGTATTTGAGGGTGATGGATACCCATGAAAAAGTAATTTAAGAGTTTTAGATGAATCACAAAATATTTTAAGGTGCCAGATACATTTAAAAAAAAAAACTTTAAAGTACTAGATAAATCATAAAATATTTAAGGTACTAGACATACATGAAAAAATATTTCTAGACTATACATGAAAAAATATTTCAACCAACCTTAGCCCTAAAATTTATATAAAACCTGGCCATGAAATATGATATTCTGATGTGGAAATCAATGCGCAAATTGTTAATATGCGACTTCATTAATATTCCGCTCTAGATACAGAACCTAATTAACTTAATCACATAAATTGTAAGAACTTAAAAAAGTTAGTTATATGTAAAAAATGTATGTTGGGTTTTTTTTTTAAATACCACTCATTTTAATTATCTACATCGAACAATTAACACAACTTATGGATCATGCAAAATAATCTTAGTAATATTCTACCAAGAAAATAGTTTAGGACATTGAATGCTATTAAGAAAACTTTAAACCTTAGTTTGGATGAGAAGATAAATAGAGAAGGGATAATTCTAAGAAACTACGTTTAAAAGTTAACTTTAGGTGTTTAGTGTCACTGAGAAAATACTTTAAAAATAAAATTGTACTAAAAATTACTCTAAGATGTTAAAATGTTATTGAAAAAATATTTTTGAGTGCTAAATATGGAGGTTAACACTTGATGTAACAAACAAAAAACTATACAAGATTCCATTAATCTATGCCATTTTCTTCTTCCTTTTTCATCAAAACCCTTCCTTTTTTTTTTCACCATCGCCTCATAGTTAAGATTAATCTGAGAGATCTAAATCTTCAATTAAAATGTCTAACATTCCTTTTGAACTTTCGGGGCTCCCATATGCGTGTGCTGCAATTTCAAACAAAACAAAGAAAAAGAAATGAAAGTGAAAATAGAAGCGCCTTTATTTTACTTACAAAATCATAGTCACAATGCAATATATAAACTTCAGTTGTGATTAGAATATAACCTATCTCTTTCCTTATCCTCCCTGTAAGCGCCTTGATTTTGCTATGAACCGCGAAAATCTTGCTGCTGATAGACGATAAATTATATATGGCCTTCCTGAAATTAAAGCCAAGGGAAAAAGAAAAGAAAAAAAATTGATGCTGTTAAAAGAAACATGTTTAATTGAATATATGTTAAAGATTTTAACTTGGTTTAATATAATTTTTTGCCTCTGAAATTTGGGTCCATTTTGCTTTTAGTCTCTTAAATTTAAACATGTGGTTTTAGTTTCTGAAATTTATTCTGTCTTAAAACATTAGTCCATGGAGCCTAATGGTACTAAAATCTGCTGAGGTGTCATAAACGTCGTTAAAATGATAATATGGACTCATTAAAAGACACCTAATTGGATCTTGTATGGATAATAGATAAAAAAAAAAAGGTCTTCAGAATTCATTGCAAAGACTGATTATATAAAGTGGAATGAATTCTCAAAATGCTACACAATGAACAACTCCTCAAATGAATAACAAGAAACAAAAGGGATAAACAACTACTAACTTTGATCCTAATTATAAGATCTCGTTTATAATCTACAAACGAGGTCTTATAATTAAGATAAAAGGTAATATATTTTAAGGATATGTTTTTTTTTTCCTTTTATCCACACAAGATCCTAAGGTGTGAGTCTATATCACCATACCATTTTAATGTTGTTTACGACTCTCTAACAAATTTCAATACCATTATACTTCCTAGAACTAACATTTTACAGAGCAAATTCTAGAGACTAACATCATGGGTTTAAACTTTGAAAGACTAAAACAAAAATAGACCCAAATTTCAAGACAAAAAATTACATTAACCCTTTTAACTTGATAAATTCCAATAAAGTCAAGATAAATGAAGTTTAAGAGGATGATTTATATCAGAGCTTACCAATGAGAACCCAAGAAGAACTTAAAATGAAGAGCACAAGCAACAATGGTGAGGACAACCCAATAAACAAACGCAGGGAACTCATGCATGGCTTCTGTCAAAGAAGGCACAAACTCTTCTTCATAACCTTCACTGAACAAATTTTCAACTCAATGATTCTCTTGACAGTTTCATAGGCATTCATGACGATGTGGTTGTAATCAGAAGTGGCTCTTAGGTTTTTGTGGAAGACATGAACATGGCACAACACTGCTAATGATCTCCCAAGGCTGTCTTCTGCAGAAACCTGCGAAAGATGGAAGAAAGTGCCATATTCCACAGAGAATGCTGCCAGCACCATCACTGCTTTGGATTCCCATGAATAGGGTTTTAACTGTTCAAGGATTGACATTGTTGTTTCATGTGCGTACGAGTGGTTCTCGTCATCATCTGTGTGCATCATCTTTAAATTTTTTTTTCCACCCCGCAAGAATAATGCAAATGGTTAGAGAAATTTAAATTAGGGAAAATATGGGTTTTATAAAATACCAACTCTGGTTCTTAGTATCGGAGTTAGATAACTAATTTGAGTAGATTAAAGAAGTTTGTTAAATTAGTTATTTGTAATAAATAAGTGTTGTCTTTTCTAAAATATCCTTATCAATTATGTGTATTAATTAAAACTACTATTTTATATAACCTTTAACATGTATAATTACTATAAAGGCTTTTTTTTAAAAAAAAAGATAAATATAATAGATAAAGTATAAAAAACAGAATTAGTCTAGTCCTTGTTCAATTCGTCTAACCCCATTGTTAGAGACTAGATGGGCCCACAGAGAAGCGCATTTAGATATAATGTCC